>NW_014556868.1:211905-214640 GCF_001313825.1 Dinoponera quadriceps | reverse complement strand
CCCCCTTCCCCATCCAACAATCCTCCCCTCCTCCCCCCTAAATATCTCCCTCTCCTGCGTATCATTATCCTGTTTCTTTTCTAACGTTATTATATCAAAGTGTTAGAGTGTAAGTAGTCGTTCAAGGTGGCTGCGGTGTGTGACTACCACCGCCTGCACCCCCTCACCTCCCCACCCCCCGCCAGGGAGAAACCTTCTGACGAGGATGTCCGCGCTTGTACGAAAAGAATGCGAGTGTCTCGATGCGATATTAATTAGCCGAGCTGAGAGCGTGGCCGTACCAGCCACTGTCCCGAAAACACACAGCGTCTAGATTTGTAAGATTCTCACCATTTTTCCCATGTAGAGAGAGAGAGAGAGAGAGAGAGAGAGAGAGGGAGAGAGAGAGAGAGCGTGATGATTGCGATTACGACTGCGACGGGGGTCCTCTTGCGGGTCTCGCGGCCCTCGCTCCCGCCGGAGTTTAACTAACCAACCATGCGAATTGTACATAGGAGGAAGTACCCAAGCCGGTCTCACTTTTAGTAACGTTTAATAACCGCCAAACCGCGACTCTAGTTGAAGGGAGAAGGAGGAGGAGGAGGATGTGTAATCCGACGTTTAGTAGCGTGTACGTTTTCTTAAGACACTGTGCGACCATCGTGCAAAGCTTCTGCAAAGCCTCCGCCTTGGCGTTGCCGCCGAGTCGGTTTCAGTGTGTACATATATATATATGTATATATATATATATATATACACACACCGGTTCCGCCTGCTTCGATCTCGACAACCGTGCCGGAAACGCGACCCTGACAGAGGATCATACACGGCTCTGTGCTCGGCGTGTGCGCGTAATCCGTAACGTTTCCAAATGATGTTAATGTTAACGGGTTCCGAGACACACCGGCTCGTTATTAACGTTCTGAGGGCACACTGCGAGAGCAAGGTCAGTCGTTTCTCGGTGACTGTGGCGGAAGGGTCACGACCCGCGACGGATGTCAGCGCGCTCGATGCTCTCCCCGCCTGCGCATCGCGAGTTGTCGGGGCGAGTCGGCTCGTGGTGTACATAGAGAAACCGGTCCCTCTTTAACCGCTAAAAGAGACACTAGTTAAAAGGTAAACCTAAGAAGGCATATAACCGAACGTCTCTAGACACTCTCTGCGAATCAGCTTGAAATGAAGAGAAAAGACGAGCCACCAAGTACCGATGATCATTAGGGGACCGTCGCGATTCGGCGGAAGCGAGCCGCGGAGCCGAGTCGAGCCCGCGGTGCACCCGGTAGAAATCTTCCCGATGACCCGGTTATCTACCGGGAAGGAGAGCCTAACTCGTGCCACGATCATTCGACAAGACGGAAAGAAGGTGTTGCTGCTGCCACGGCTAAAGGTTCAGCTAGATAATGTTTCGATGCTATAGCTAGGACTTTAGTTACTATTATCAGGTGTGTAAGTGACGCTTTAGATGTCTTCCGTAGCTAAAATTGTAGTTGTCCATGTACTAGCTAAATCTTCGTTGTGACATGTGGACACCTGCAAGTTTATCCACAGTAGGCATATATTAAGTATGACGTCCGTACATCTAGCAACAGTAATTCAAGTCTCAGCTATAGCAGCAAAATTCTGACTAGGCGGCAACAATTTTTTTCCCTGTGAACGTGTCGGTGTCTCGGTGATTCTCTCTGCGGGAACGCCGCGGAATCGGCTCGACCAGGTGTCGAAGACGACCGGAGGAGACTGTCGCGCGTCGACTGGTCTCACTTTAGCGACCCCGGAGACTCGAAGCGCGCATTCACTACGAGGAGTCCGTTTTAATAAATTGCAACATCGAGCAGGACGCTCCTATGACGAATAGACAGACTCATTGTTTCGTCTCGGGGACGTTCTTCACGTTGCGTTTATCGGTCTCCGACCGAGCGTGTCGAGAAGAACATTGGCCGACGTGGCTGTCTGCGTGTCTCAGCGGTGTGAACGGCGCTTCGAGTCGCCTCCTTATCGGACACTCCTCCGGGATGTTCGATTTAACTTTATGTACTCGGCGTTGCGACGCTACTTACCGCATCGCTTGACCAGCACCAGCTGAATCATCATTGTCGCGCACGCGTGCCGCTCCCGCGCGACTTTTCTCGAANGAGAGAGAGAGAGAGAGAGAGAGAGAGAGAGAGAGAGAGAGAGAGAGAGAGAGACTCGTTCCTTCCAAATTTGTTCTCTCCGTCTATGTCGCGCCTCTGTTCTTTCTTTTTCCCCTTTTTACCCCACATGACGAACCTCTTCTGACCGACCCAGCGGAGTGATTTATTTTTTTAAGCCGACGACACGTCATAAACAAACAGACGCAAACACACACACACACATACAAAACGAGATATCTCGCGACCGTAGTGACGAGTTTAACGATGGATTTCCCGATACTTAGAGCGAACTCGCTTTCGCGAAGACGGAAAATAAAGGTAAGACGAGAAAGAGAGAGAGAGAGAAAGAGAGAGTGCGCAACTCGATGAGAAAGAGGGAGAGGGCGAACAACACACTGAGGAGAAGGAAAAATCGTAAGAAGGGAGACCTCGAAATTAGAGTTTTATCGATGTTAAAAGTACGAATTAAGTTCTTTTTCTTTTAACTATTAACTTTTCCCTCTCTTTATTTCTTACTCCCTTATTCCTTTTATTATTATTTTCTTTTTCGTTAGTTCGTAAATCGTATGTCGTTTAATTTTAATCGGAATCACCGTCGTCGATTATCTACCCCCCCCCCCCCCCCCC
>NW_014556868.1:207552-211891 GCF_001313825.1 Dinoponera quadriceps | reverse complement strand
CCCCCCCCGACTGTCCCTCAATCGGTTCTGCAAAAAGGATAATATCAGTAGGACGCGCTTCTCGGAACGTGTTTTCCGATCTCGAAGAATAAAGAAAAACGTGACGGTAGTTAAGAAGCACAAAAAAAAAGAAGACGAGAATGAGGCCGAAATCAAAAGGAGGAATCGTTACATTCGAGCGATGTTCTCGCGACAGACAACGCTGACAAAGTTTCACCCCTCCGACTGCTATTCTGACGCTCTCCGATTGTGACACGCGCTCCTGCGAATCGTTTCTTTCTCCGGCGACTTCGTGCAATTTTGGGACATGCGTGTATCCACGGTAGTAATAGTGGTAGCGATCAGCAGCCAAGCTCTTCGTCAGATTGAACAATAAAAGAGCAGAAGAGAGAACGATCGAACTGTCGATGACGTCGGACACTCGTAATGACGCGAACAAATCGATGTACAGATTAAAAGAGGAGAAAAAAAAACACGTCGCTCAAGACGACTGAGACGATCGCCGACGCTTATTATTTTTTTTTTTTTTTCAAATCTGTCGAGTGCCGGCGATTGGACGGGCTCTCGAGAGGCCGAGAAGAGGGAAAAAAATATCGCGAGAGTTAAGGTCGAGTATGTTTAAGCAGAATTTAATTTGTTAGTCGCTGCTCTCAAGCATTTTGGACTTTATGCCGTTTATATAAGCGTTTGAAGAAGAGAGAGGAGAAGGAGGAAGCGATCATCCAATCGTTTCGGGCGGCTCATTCGTGCGAGCTTCGACAAAAGGGAGAGAAAGAGATAGCTGGCTAGCCCAATGTCAATCTTTTTCGTTGATCGCATACAGAGCGAGTTATCGTCGATAACAGAGCGCGGAAACATTATCAGCGCGTGTCGCGTTCCTTTGTTCTTTGACGATAGACCGCAGAATCGAAACCGGTGTGATCCCCGTCCAGTCGCTGTCCAGGCGCGTAATAATGATATTTATAGATCTTTGTAATTACGATCCGCAGTCTTCGTAGATAATACGACGATGCGAAATCCTCGCAGACTCGACGCTGTCCAAGAGATGCCCCACATCCCTCCAGACATCTTCTGGGGCCGCATCAATAATCGTTACTTGAACTTCGTTCTGCGTGAGATACTCAGATCCGAATTTAGGTCTGAGCTTTTCGGTCAAATGTTACAACGCACGTAACACTCTATTTGTAATTGCGATTCACCCGGATGATTCAAATCCGAGTATCTCACTTGGGACAAGTTTTAAGCAACAATTATCAATACGAGCTCTGGAATTTTGTACCGCCCGGAGACGATGGTCGACGGACGGAAAGAAAGATCGTAAAACTCGTTCCTCCCTCGGGACGGGCGAAGTTTTCCGTCAAGGATCGTGCGATTTTTTCCCCGAGAGCGGGAAAGTGAAAAGTTTCATATGAGTTCGACGACTTTGGCGATCGTGTAACTTCTGGGGATCGAACAATGAGAATGTGAAACTTTTCATGGTTCCGCTTCTGGGAAAAAGTTACCCCGTTGGCGAGTGCTCGAATCGCAGAGGCGACCCAGGTGGCATGTAAAATAATAATAACGTCAAAATGACGAGGAAATGATTGAATCGTGATCGAGAAGTGCATTATTACGGTCATTTTCTCGTCATTTTGACATCATCGCGATTTTCTGTTCCACCCGGGGCTCTTCTCCGCCGACTGCAGCACAGCGTCGACGTTTCTTCCACTTTCGACGATTCACACCGGTTTCCACCCCCCAACTATACAACAACACTACTTCGTAGGCGTGGCTACTTGCCGCCGAGTCGAAACGCCCGGAGAATTCAGGGGATCCGCGCGAGAGAGACAGAGATCTCGAATGCGAATCCGCGCTGCGAAGCGGTCATCAATCGTCCCGAATGCGCGCGCATGCGCTCTACGCATAAATATCGAGTCGCACGGCTTGAACATAGATTGTTGATTATTTATCGTGATTATTATTATTATTAATATTATTATTATTAATAAACGAATTCACCGATTTGGTTTACATTAATTCCTCTCTCTCTCTCTCTCTCTTTTTCTCTCTCTCTCTCTCTTTCTCTCTCATACTCCGTGTGCCGCTCTCGCGCGTCTCGTCTTGACGCGACGGAAAACAGCAACACCTTCGAGGGAAGTCGATGCGGGAGGAGAGCTAGTGTAAAATACTGAAAGTTATGCAATTAAAATATCGGGATCGGCCGAGGGATTCGTTCGTTCTTTCTCGTTCGTCGAGAAAGAGAGGAAGAAGGAAGAAAGAAGAACCCGTCGGAAACGAACGAATCCTGCGATCGATCTGTATCAAAATATATAAAAAAAAAATTACGTATATGTATAAAATAAAATATCGTTGATCTGCATATATATGTGCATATGCGGGTTGATTTTAATAATAATAACGATGACGTGTTGAGAGAAAGAAAGAGAGAGAAAACTATGTCGCTACTGTTGTAAAGAAACTGAACGGGAAGTGGCTTGCTCTTTCGAGCGAAACAAAGCTGCTCCCTCATTCGCGACATCTCATCCACGGAGTCTCCCTTTTACCTCCCACCCCCCGCCCGCGCGTCATCGTTCGCGCCCTTTCCCCGTGGTGCGGCGGATGAAGTGTAACAATTGTGTAAAGAGAGAAAAAAGGTTAATAAACTAATTTAATATGTACATATACGCGTGTGTATGTGCGTGTACGTGTGCGTGTGGGCGTGTATGCATGATGTGTGTGCGTGCGTGCGTACGTGTCGTGTGCGTGCACGTGTCAAGTTGGTGCAAGAAGCTTGTCCTCTCGTGGGAATTCCGCGCTTCAGGTCACGCTTTAAAACGCTCGTTTCTACCAACGTGGTCGGGAAAACTCGTCAAAAGTCGATTCACGGAAAGGAAAAGGAGTTACTTTTAAGTAAACATTTGCTGAGGAATATCGGAGTGATTGTTTTACCTGGATCAAGTAAATTATTTGAACGTAACACATAGAAAGGAAAAGGTGCTACATTCGAGGTAAGATTTATTTAAGATAAAATAATCGCTCCAACGTTCTCTGGCAAATATTTACTCGAATGTAACGCATTCCTTCCAGTGAAACTTCCGGTAGAAACCACTATTTAAACTTAGATTAACCGAATGTCATCGGAGATATTGATTTGTTAAACCACGTTGGTAGGAACGTAAGGTACAATTCTGGAGATTTTTAAGAAAGACGCGTCTCGCCGGGTGAAAAAAGTCTGTTGCGAAGGGAAATAAATAAAATTAAGGAAAGAAACACTTCACTCACCGAGAGAAAATATCTAAGAAATAAAAAGAAAATATTTATTCGGTGGGTATAACACATTTACTTACACCGATATACGTATTTTCACATTGTGGAAAAATGTTTTTCTCGGATAAGGAAATTATACATTTTCTCAAATCAGCACTTTCGCGTGTGAAAGCAATTGTTTATATTCTACGCTTAAATAAAAGAATTTCGATTTAAGTAAATACGTTATTCGCATCCATCGAACAGATGCTTTTTATTTTTCAGATACTTTTTCTCTCACAAGTGTAAGAGCTCGAGTTTCCGCGAGCTTAATAGTGCGACTTCGTTATTCGCCAGTTAATTGCCGAATTGAATTTAATCCAACTGTTTAGCCGTTGAAATCGCTTCTCGCAAGTGGCCGGTCTCGCTTTCGAGCCGGCCCGACGAACTTTTTGCATCAATCGGATACACCTTCGCTCTTTCGCATCGCTAACGACGCTCCGCCCGCGACGTCGTTTTCGTCGCGGGTCGCACGCTAATAGCCGCATAAGGTAAGAAAATCGTTAAATCATCACGACGTGTACCGACGAGGAGCACTCTGTCTGTCTCTCAGCTTCCGCTGTTCTCCCCGAGAGAAGATCGTATATCTCGTATGTAAGCCGACTGTTACGACACAGCACGCATGATGTGCGTGTGTGCGTGTGTGTGCGTGTGTACGTGTGCCGTGCGTCAATCACAGATATCCTCGGTATCTCGAAAATCGCGCGCGCAGTGCTCTCGGTCTGACCGGGGCGAAGTTGCTGTTTAATTATTAGCGAATTCCCAGTAAACACCAGAGTTAACAGTAACGTTTCATCAACTTTATGATTTGCCACTCAACAATGTAAGTGCAATATATATTAAAAATGCAATAAGTAATAACATATAATTTATAGCAACATTCTTAGCTAACTTGTAGCAATATATACATATATATATAATAAATACTTATATATTGCTGTAAATTCGCAATTATTTGTTATAAATTTGTCATAAATTTCCTATTCAATTTTTATTATATATATATATAATATGTATAATATATATATATATATATATATATATATATATATAT
>NW_014556868.1:196590-207492 GCF_001313825.1 Dinoponera quadriceps | reverse complement strand
CATATATATATATATATATATATATATATATATATATATATATATACAATAAATTAATGACATAATTTATAGCAATAATTATTACACGACATATCAATTTATGAGACATTTTTTTTTTCATTTTTTGTAATTTTCTTTCGTTTCTCTTAAATCTGATGCGTTCCAAAATCTCTTCGCGTCGATTATCTTGTCTGTCCGCTTTCTGTTTTATCTCGCTGTAATTTTGTACGCTAATAGATTTTACCTATCAATAAAGATTATTGTCATTAGATAACACGTGTTGTGTGTAACAATTGTATATCGTTGAGAAGGTAATTGCAATATTGATGTAGCGTTACTGTCGGTTGGTGTTTACCGGGTTCCCGGCTCGCGACGACACCGCTTCGTTCCCTCGGCGGAGCCTCTTCGCATAGACGCAGAGACTCGCGCGCGCGCGCGCCGATTCGCCAGGACATCCTCTTCAGAAGCGCGCTCACGCTCGCGCCGAGATCTCGGGATCCGGCGGCGATCGATCGGCGTTCTCGACCCGGATCCCCCGTTAACAGCGCGTTAGCGAATCACCTCTCGAATCGAAGGCACTCATTAAAATGAGAGACGAAAAACAAACAGATCGGCTGACGGTTTTTCTCACGATCCCTCCCATCACCATCTTCTCACGATGACGCGTTCCTTCATTGTGTACGAATTAAGCAATCGATATCGCCGATTCGGCTCGGCTGTACAGGGTGTCCCAGAATCACCGGACGCGCCTCGTCGACCTCCCGATTCGGCAGGGACGATAATTCACGAAAAGTCACGGGAACGTCGAGAGAAGCCTCACTCGTCGCCAGGATGCACAGTAGAAAATTTTATGTTAATTTAACACAAGACGAATATGCTGAAAAGTAACGAAAACATTATGTGAAAGATTAACGAAAATGAATACGTTAAAATCGACACTGAAATGTAAAATGTGTTATTTTAACACTTACGCATGTCGAATATCGACAAAACACAAAATGTTGAGATAACATAAACACAATTGTGTTAAATTAACACAAATACAAGATGTTTTCTACTGTAGCGATCGTATAATTTTTCCCAGGAAGCGGAACGTGGAAAGTGATCTGTTCCGTATTTAAAAAATGCTAGATTTACATAAACAATATTACTTCAATATTCCTTAGAAAAGTTTTACTTGAATCAAGCAATATTGTCTTGATACAAGTAAAGTATTAAAAACTCACAATCTAAGTAAAAATTTGCTAAGGAATATTAGAGTAATTATTTACTTGAATTTAATACTTTTTTCTGTAAAAGATTTTGTTAGAAATGGTCCATCCAAATTTTTGTTGCCTTAACAAAGTGGATATGTTAAAAAGTGACATGTTAACAGGATGAATATGTTAATATAACATATATTTGTATACTTTTCAACATATTCCCCGCGTTAAAGTGACACCAAAATTTCGATGATCCGTTCTTAACACAAATTTTTTGACTAAATTCGTACAAGTAAACTCGAATTCAGCAATCATGAAGCAGTTTTCCAAGCAGTGGAAACTTGGATCTTTTCACGTTTTCGCTCTTTTTATTCGTTATCCCCCAATACAATTTCACCTTACGAAACCCCCCTCAGGAAAGCTTTCCTCCAAATTAAATTCTTAATTAAAATCTATTGTAATATTTTAAACATTCCCACCTTCACAAGTGATAATTTTGCCTTGAACTCTGCGAAAGGCGCCACACACGTGCGGACATCTGCCGCGATTTCTGGGATACCCTATGACAGAACGGTGACCACGCGAGTTCCGTTATCACCCCGCGATATCCTCGATGACACTGTCTGTGCACTCTAACCGATCCATCTGACCTGACGATACGCCGAAGAGCGATCGCTCGGCTTCACGAGAATGCCAGTCATTGTTATGTAAGCACGTGCGACGCCTCACCAAAGTCTCGACGCGTAATATTTATTTCTTCGAGTGACGGAAACATGGCGAGAATCTCCGAACAATCGGTGGGTTCTCGCCGAGGGGAGGGCTCGCAGGGGCGAATTGACGACGATCATGACAAAATGATCGTTGTCGCCGAGTACAATCGAACGACTAAGGAGAAAGAGAGAGAGAGAGAAAAAGAGAGAAACGACTGCGCCAGATCGCGTTCAATTCTCTCAGACCTCTCGCTTCGTTCACTACGTAGAGAAAAAGGTTTCTTTGCGATGCTTGGATAAAAATACAAAAGAAATATGTTATTTGACATAAAGATATTTATATTGCTTGAGAAACCAAAGAATCCCTCTTTGTTAAATCGAACATCCGTTTATTTGCTCCGTCTCAGAAAAGATAAATTTACTTCAATTAAAGAAATTTGATCAAAACCACAGAAATCTTTACCTCTGCGTATAAGAGATACATTTTTCCAAGAACATTAAGCATCACTCTCTCGTCCGATCCTTCCCCTCCCCGTCTTCGGCCTCGCGCCAGGTTCTCGTCGAGGAGATGATCGGCTCGCAATAGAGGCACAGACAGGCCGGATTCGTCGTAGACGAGAGCACGACTTGGCCGAGTTTATACCGGACAATGTCGCGTTTTAGAGGAGGACAAGGACGCCAAGGAGGCGAAGGAGCAGGAGGCGCAGGAGCAGCAGGTGGTGGACGGCGAATAGGGGAGAACAGCGTGTACCGGGTGAGACGGATCGCGTCGCGAGCGGGTCGGGGCGGCTACGACGACGATGACAGTGACGAAGACGAAACTCTCGGATGATAACGAGCGATAAGACGACGACGACGAAGCGTCCCCGACCGCGCAGTGAGTCCTTAATGTTAAACTCCTGGATGTACGATATTAGGGAAAAAATTGTTTAATATACATAGCGAGCTCTCACATTATACACACACATACACACACAAAAGACACACAGATACAAAAGAAATACACACGTAAGCGAAAAATATTATTTACTACGCAGTTATATATATAAAAAAGGTATAGATCGGAAAAGAGGAGAAAGAGGAGAGGGATGACGGCATGACGACAATGATAACGATGATGATGATGATTAAACAAAATGGGAAAGGAGTAAAGAGACTAGTGGTAGTTATTGCCGTGCGAGAAACAACAAAGAAAGAAACACACGCCTATGATAAACGCGCTAATTCAAGGGGGTGAGTCAAGGGTGAGAGAGGCTGCGTGCATGCGCGCGTGTGTGTATGTGAGTAATGAAAGTACGTTCGCGGAAGAATCGCCAGGGAGGAAGAAAGGGAGAAAGAGAGGGAGGGCGAGAGCGAAAGAGAGAGAGAGAGAGAGAGAGAAAAGAAGCTGAAGCATGTACATACATATATATGTATGTAATATATAGATAAAAAGCGCATATATATTATTATTATATATATGAATATGTATATGTATGTATAGGTAATTATATTGAGACTACACACTGTACGCGATAACAGAGGATAAAAAAAAAGAAGAAAAAGAGAAAAAAAGTAGTAAGGCTCTTAATACGATTGCTATGTTTACAATTATGAGACGATTATTATGATTATGATGATGATGATTATTATTATTATATAATGATGTCCTATAAATATAAATAATTATAAATACACACACACACCACCTTACCTACCTACGTACCTACCTGCCTATCTGCCTGCCTGCCTGCCTACATACCTACTTACCTACCTACGGACCTTTCTTCCCGCCGTTCTCGTTTCGCTCCCCCGCCGTTTTATCTTTCTCTCGAATATCTTTTAGTTTTACAAAACACGCGACGAACGCGTGCGTCGTCGCGAGGGTATTAACCGTGACGACGACAACAACGACGACGACGACAACGACGTCGTCGTCGTCGTCGTCGCAGACGATGATGATAATTATGATGATGACACGATGATGATGATGATGACGATGACGAGAGATACCTTGTAGCATATAATTCTGCTGAATGTGTTTCAAGCGAGAATCGCGAGGCCGCAGCGCCGTTTCAAAAATGAAGGTCTGCTTCACGGCGCGCAGCGGCCTCCTTACAATAATATTATTATTATCATTATTATTATTATTATTATTATTATTATTATTATTATTATTATTACTGTACATTTTGTGGTTTATTTAACAATAAAATATTAACGATAATGTTAACCGCCGCCTTACGTACGTCCCTCCCTCCTCTGCGCCAGGCAGTTTACCTCCCGAGAACGCGCGGCGACCTTTTATCTCTTCGGAGACGTGAATACTCGCATTGTACACGGAAAAAATATTTTGCTGGCGCAGCAAATCGTTAATCACTATGGTGACAGAAGGAAGATTTGTCACACGAAAAGGATAATTTTGCCATAGCAGCAAAACATCGGTGCGACAGCGATGAAATTCAGCCGACACAACCAAATTATTTTGCTGTCCAGTTATATCCAGCGAAAAGCAATAATAATATTCATAACAAATCTGTTTCCTTTGCTGAAATGAGCAATTTTCTCGCTGTCTCTGTAGTAACCAACAATTTGCTGTGCCAGCGAAATATTGTCCTTCGTGTTAATCGTCGATTCTCGACTTTATCGCTCGCGGGGACAACACGGTATCACGATGGAAAAATATTTTTATCGAACATTTTATTTATTGTATTTTGCCGAACTGTACTTGCGTCATTCGCCGCAACGTGCACACGCATCGCTTAACTTAGAGTAGAAAATATAAACATACGAGTGTGTGTGCATATGTGTGAGTATGTGTGTGTATTGTGTGTTAACGTCCAAGTTGCGGATATCGCCGATCCATCTGTGGAAAACCAAGACAAGGAGCAAAGATCGAGACCTTCGCCGGGCCGTCGTTCTCGTCTCCGATAGATGTGAATGGGTTCTTCGGGCTTTCAACCAAGAAGGACCTTCCTGATCATGGCGCCGCACACGAGCTCCTCGTCGCCGTCGCGTGGCTCGATGCATTTGCTGCTGCACAGATATTGCAGCAACGGCAGGCGATATTTCCCGCAGAAGTCCACGAACTTGACGTGCTCCACATGATTATTGAAGAAGACACCTGCACCGGAAAAAACGAGGCGTTCATTAGCCCTCCTTGGCGAGGATCGAGCCGGCGGGAACGAGATCGGTGGATCTCCGTCCCTCGCCCGGGCGGAAGAAAATGGAGGTATCAAAATAGATATGATACTGTGTGATGAAGTATGTGATATACAGATTAATATGATATAAAGTAAAAACAATCTGATGTCTGATATATCTCTCTGGTATTTCATACGCGTTAATAATATACTTTATATATATTATTAATCAAGAAATATGTATATGTATACGGTGAAAAGTTTTGTGCAAATAACGGTTCGCTAAAATTTGCGTTACTTTAACATGAAGATATGTTGAGAAGTATACAAATCTATGTTAAATTAACATATTCACCTTGTCAAAGTAATGCAAGAATTTAAATGGACTGATATTTACACATTTTTTACTGTGTATATATATTGGGTATTTTATATTAATAATATACTTATATATTATATATTCCGATATTTTTTGATATTAATTAGATATAACGTAAAAACGATGTGATATACATATTTATATATTCTTTTTAAACTTTCGTAGTGTGGAGAAATGCTTGATTTTTCTTGGTATATTTAGAATATTTTATCTTTTAGGTTTGTCTTTCATGAATCACGACTTAGGAGTTAGGAGTGACACTTTCGGGTCGTTTATCTTTCTCTCTGCGAAGAAATGAATATTCACGAAACGTCGGAATCGCAAATCTACGAAGGACGCGGCCTAATCCGGCGGCCAGATAAAGCAGAGTGAAGACAAATCTCGAGCTGGGGGACGAAGGGTGATTTCTCGGTAAATGAGGAACTTCGCAAGATCACCTTTGCACTTGGGATTGACGCAGCTGTGCGCGCTGTCGAGGTACTCCAGCAGGTTCCGCGGCACCTCCCCATCGTCGTAGCGGATATCGTTATTCTTGACGACGCGCGCCGCCAACTCCAGCAGGGACGGCGGGTCGTGCGTCATGTCGGACACGAATCTCACCACCAGCGGATTATCTCGCAGAGACAACTGAAAGATAAAGTGCTCGACGTCATCTTCTCTCGAAGATCTGTGATATCAAGGCGAGCGCGTGATCGACGCGCGATACGCCAGACGCGACGACTATCGCTAAATTGATCTGCTCTCTATTTTATTTGTCGCGGACCAACCTCTGTCAGGCATTTCAGCTTGATAATCTCGGTGGGCAGTGTCCTTAGGCTATTCTTGTGGAGCAACAGCGACTTCAGTTTCGTCAGGTTGGCGATCGAGCTCGGCAAGCTCTCCAGCATGTTGTCGCACAGCACGAGGGCCTGCAGGGCCTTGAGCTGACCGAGGGTGGACGGCACTTCCGACAATCTGTTGCCTCCCACCGACAGCACCTGCAACCTTCCGACGGGTCGAAAAGCTGTTTAGACAGCTGCGAGACAACCGACCGTGAAAATTCACAGTTAAACCAACTAGAGAAGTGTGTTAAAGAGAATTCAATTAGAATATATATAGATATTCTGTTTAACGTATATATTTATGTTTAATATTTATACTTTATATATCATGGGAGCGGTGCTCCGCGTTAAATATTTTTCCTCTCGCATTTCTGACTAGAAAATCAATTTTTCAGGTTCGTATTGCGCGTTGCGAACGAAGACATTCACAGGGAGCCTTGATTCAACATCTTGATTACAGAGAAGACACGCGGGAGCATGCACGAACAACGTGATCGCACAGCTGGTTGCTCAGACGTAATATAACGCGTTCTGCAGATCAAGATCCATTTCAATTCCGTTCGCCCGCTCTTATCGCGATTTATAATTCGGTATTTGAACTCGATATTTGAATTCGCCCAAATGAATTGCATAACTGAGATCTTTACGACATGCAAATTGGCTGTTAATGTTCTAA
Organism: Dinoponera quadriceps; assembly: GCF_001313825.1. Classification (NCBI taxonomy): domain Eukaryota; kingdom Metazoa; phylum Arthropoda; class Insecta; order Hymenoptera; family Formicidae; genus Dinoponera; species Dinoponera quadriceps. The sequence continues at coordinate 200,582 of NW_014556868.1, read as the reverse complement.
CGATGCTCGCGCCTTTGTGTTTCCAGAAGTCATTAATCATCGCAATTATTTTACTTGGGATAAAATTCTTAGCTGCCGAAATCCGCTCGACAAAAGTTTCTATGTTACTCTTCTTCTCGAGTAAATATCGCGTTCGATGGCTTTTAACGGCCTCGAGACTTATTGTCGAAATTTCGATCGCGAAACTCCGGCCGTCGAATTGCCGGGCATTGCCTCGAGAAACTGCGCCGAAATTGTAAAAAGTGAGACAATTTCGCGGAAAGTCACAATATCGAAAGTCCGAATACCGAGGAAATCTCCTGAAATGTTAGGCGCAAAAGTCTTAGTTTTTCGACTATATAAAAATAAAGAGAAAATTTGCAGGAAAGACACAAATACTTCCATATACACGCCTGACGCAATATTCTGCCGAAATAAACACTGAGAAAAGAGCAGTCGGGTCAACAGAATTTGCGGTTATCCTCATTAAAAATATTATTGTATCGCGCGCGGCGCCTCACCTCTGCAACTTCCAAATATTCTCCGTGATCTCGCGGATGAGGTTGCCGCCGAGGTAGAGATACTTGAGATCCACCAGGTCGAGCACCTGGTCGGGGAACTCTTCGAGCCGATTGCCGTTGAGGTTCAGCTCCCGCAGAGAAGTCAGGTTCTCGAAGGCCTTGACCAGACCGTCGTTCGTCAGGTGGTTGTGTTTGGCGACCAAACAGGTGAGCGGACAATCCGGCCAGAAGTCTGGCAACCTGCTGAGGCCGCAGCCGGAGATATCGAGGGCGCCGAGACTGGTGAATCTGACGAGGCTGGATGGCAAGCTGCTCAGGCGGTTTTGCTTCAGCAACAGCGTGTCCACGTGCTCCGGGTATTTGACGTTTATCAGGTGCTCATCGAGTTCCTCGGCGCTCAGCGACAGGTACGACAGGTCCAGCGTCTTGCTGGAGTCCGAGTCGCTCGAGTCGGACGTGTAATTATCCATGTTTGCCGACTAGAGCAGAATTTCTCCCTCTTCTTCTTCTTCTCTTCTTTCTTCTCTCGCGATCTGGAAAATTCTGTACGAAAAATTACAGATCGATTAATCCCTCGTCAAGGCACACTTATTTCTCGTGGCTTGGTTCGGCACGAACTAAGAGAAAAAATATCCGCTATTTGCGACTATAATCATCATAATGGAAGATTTATAGTCAAGAGAATCTTTCTTTCTAGTAAGTGTCACTACAGGCTGCGTTCAAGCAGCAGAAGGAGCAGCTTAGCGAGCAATCTGTCGAAAAAAGTGCTTTCAAAGTGAAGGTCCGGATTGGATCCTTCAAGAGGACAACGACCCAAAACATTGGATGAAAGGAAGTCGAAACGCTAGGCTGGCCATAACAGTCATCAGACACAAGTCCTATTGAAAATGTCTGGGCGTTATTGAAGATAAAGCTGCGTGAAAAAGAAGTGCACACGATGAAACGTGGATTCGTTCAATATAGCGACCTTATCTCGAGATTATGCCGTTAAATTGGGAGAAAGTATGCCTGGAAGATGTCAGGCAATAATTGACAACCACAACGGTGGTTGGATGTGACTTATTAATACAAAAACGTTACTGTACGTTACGTAATACTGATTGTGTGGTACACCTGTAGGTTTTCCACATGATTTACAATAAACGGTTTAAAAGTTATGCCAATCACGTTCTTATCAGACTACAAAAGCGATCCTCCTGACAATAATTTCTTCACTATGCGATTGCAGTTAACACAAATCTTTTCGATTCTCAACGCTCTGTATATCGAGAACAAAAGTCTGGTTTTCCCTCAGTGTACAGAGCGTTGAGAACAGAAGACAAAAGACACGAACGACCAGTTGAGTATTCCAATAACACATTGAAGAATTGTTTTGACCGAGGGTAATTGGATGTGACGTACTCTTTCTCCGTCGCCGTTTAGTGGATATCATCCCTGAGAACACAGCGAGACGATACTTTGTTCTCTCGAATCACGCTCGCGTTATCGGGATCGATGTATCAGCCGTTAATTCTTCCGAGGTTGATTCCCCGAGCTACGTTTCGACTGTTTTCCAACAACACTTGGGGAAAACTGAAAAAACATTCCTCGAAAATGAATCCAAGCTCTCGTTATCTTATCTTACAAGTAGACCGGACCCTTTTTCTTTTTAAACATTTTGTGTACTCCGATGGAAATATTTTGCTGAAAGCGTTATGAAATCGATGAAATGCGAAATACGAAAGTTGTTGACACATTACTGAATATACGTAAAAATGAATCATAATTTTCCATGTGAAATGCGATATAACATTGTGAAATGTAAGGAGAATTCAAATGTGCTGTTGAGAAATAATAACAAAAATTTGAAATATTAAGTGTCAGAAAATTAACTCGGAATGTAACTGAAAATTGCGTTGACTCTTTCAAGAGAAATTGCTGAAATATCGATTGAAGTGACTCTTTACTGGAATATTGATGAGATAAGTATAAATGATAACGAAATAAGGCCAGTTGTGAGAAATCCTCAGATACATTTTCGTTATATTTCCAGTAAAATATCTCCGTCAAGGCGATATTTGCGTCTCTACTTATTCATTATCGGCCGATCATACTGTGGCTGCGTGAACCGGAAAAGCGCCAATTCATTGATTATTTCATTGCCGCAGGCGCGCGTGTCGAAAGAACGGCGAGATCACGCAGAGTGGAGGGAAAAGAAATAATAACTTTCTGCAGAAACGCGTTGTCATTGTCATCGTTAAAACGAGAAAGAGATCGAGAAGGAGAGGGGGGTGAGAGGGAGAGAGAGACGGGATAAACAGCGACTGTATATTCTCTGTCACGCGCATCCATGCGAATGGCAAATAACGATATGGATCCGCGTTTCGCGTACATGCAGAATCGTGTGCGCGCGTGGCGCGCTAAATCAATTATCTAGGAACTGATAAAGCCGCGAAGAGATGATCTATGCAATTATTGACCAAACACGCGATCATTAACACAGAGAGGATTTTTCAAGCGGCCTTGGATGACTTCAAGAACGGCTTCATCACGAGCCAGTCTCGAGATCGCTCGTTATCGCGAAGCGCCGCTCGTTATCCACTTCATTGCCGTTATAAAATTGCGCGTTGATTGGATTTGCCTGCCTATCGCCCAACGGAGTATCATAATTGGGTCGCTGGTTAAAGAAAAATCAAGTTTAAGCCTCCTTACCGCCATTACGCTCTCCGCTTCTTCCAGATATTTCCAGATATTATATACGTTCCGACCATCTTGCTTAAATCTGGCGTTATCCGGTTAATAAAAAAAAGATTAGTGGCGATAGCTAAAGTTAAGTATTTGATTTTTACAAGAGATTGTTATTACGCTTCTATTTATTGCTTCCGGCCGATGAATCCCGTCTAATCCTTATATAACGGATATTATATACATGCAGTAACGAATGTTATGTTTGCGATGATGTGATGATTATATATATCTCAGTAAGCGAACAATATTAAAAATGTGTTCGTGTATTCACTGCCGGTATTAAAAATATACAGTTCATATTACGCATATTCTAGATTCTTAGTACTGGTAGTAATAATGTATGAATACAGCCTACATCAATCTTTTGAAATATTGATATTTTATGTGGATTTTGTAAAAATTTTGACACGATACTTTGTAAACGTTTTTGAACTGTTACTTAATAATATATTACTTGGTGATATATATATAACTATTACTTGATAGTACGTAATATTTCTGTAAATATCAAAATCGTAATATAGAAATATTATTTTTAATGTTTGGGTAAAATATTGTTAACATATAACATTAAGAACCATATATTTGTGAGAACGTTACATGTTATATAATAACATTGCAACAACGTTCTAGTTAGTCTTACAATATATTTTTTTTTGTAATAAAATCGTCTTATGTGCCCATTTTGGACATTGTGTTGTCTGGGTTGTGTTAATGATTTATTGCTTATTGAAATAATAGTTTATATATATATATATATATATA
>NW_014556868.1:56161-196280 GCF_001313825.1 Dinoponera quadriceps | reverse complement strand
TATATATATATATATATATATATATATATATCGTGATAATATTTGATATATGATATATATAATGATATTATAAATTGTTATTGCACGATATACGATACAACACGCTTACATATGGCAACTGGAACGTGAAAATTGAAGTGGCGTGGAATTTTGAGAGGGAAATAGCAACATTCAGATTGATATTCTGAAAGAACGATTTCAACGTAACAAACGGCGATCGTTCCAAGTGCAGTCGGACACAGTCGCACTCGGGGCATATCGCGGCTGTTACATCTCGTTATCGAGCAGTAACCTTATTTTTCCCAAGCATTATCACCGTCTGCTGCCGCTATTTCAACGTTAGCGCGCCTTCAACGACTACGCGCGTCGACGACGGCGTGTCCCCGTCGTCGGCGGTTCACCGCCGCGCACTTACGTCCAAATGATTCTGCGGATGAACGCTGCTACTCTCTCGTTTGCTCCGGGACGGCCGAAGGGTCGATCGTACGATCGAGGTTCCGTGGTCGCGGGAGTTCTTGCTCGTCTTACGGCAACGTCAACGACGACGACTTGTCGGCCGGCGCTTACGGCGACGTACGGACCGCGGCCGCGCGATATCTGACGACGTCTTTATCAACGCGGCTCCGTCACCCATTATCACCTCACGTACCCTCCCACTCCGGCGTCGCCGTAGAGTAGGAGGCACACGCTTCCTCCCGGCTTTCGCCCGACGGATCGCGAATCCCGCATGTCCGCCTCCGAGTGCAGAAATACTACGTGGCTCCGGCTGATCTTGAAACTATCGACCGATCGCCTCGATCTACGTATCGACCTCGTATCGATCGGAATCGACCTCTCGCGCTCTCGCGGTGCACCGGAGCGCACGCCTCAATGTAAATTCAGAGGAATTTGTCCACCGAATTTTTGTCGCGCGACTTTTCCACCGACAACCGAGAGGGAAATTGGGAAGTTTTGAGAGGAGGGGTAGGCTCGTTCGTTGCTTTCGGACGACATGCTTCGGAGAGGTTAAGAGGTAACGCCAGAATGTTGGAAAATGATGCTATCTTGAGCACTTGTTCGCATGCGATACAGCGAGATCAAGTCTTTTCTCAAAGCTCCCCGGGTCCGGTGGAGACAACCTTCTTACACACTAAGTGAGGTTAGGATCTCCACGGTCTTACATCTGCTCTGGAAATAAATGTTTCTTAAGTCTAAAGGAAAATAAAAAAAGATGTATATACATACATATATATATATATTTCTTTTTTTTTTAATCTAGGTGTATATAACATGTATATATCTTAAGATAAAGTATCTCTCAGCTTACAGAAATTCCCACGGAAATCGCAGGAAGACATACGAGTTGCAATGGCTGTGTATCGCAGGCTGTGTCAGTCCCTGTGGGCCTGGAGCTGCAAGTACCAGAGGAGAGCGTACTACCGGAACTTGCAGGACAAAAATACGCAAGCTGACGAGGAGTCAGAGCTTGTCGAAAACAGCAGGAAGGTGGTTTCCATGAAGGTACTCATCAGAGCACACCAGGAGCTCTACAACAAAATGATGAACGATGAGCTGTCGAGCAAGGACTGGCAGGACATACGCGAGAACATCCTGCAGAAGCCCTTGGAAGTCCGGCCGGTGACAGCCACGACGGTCGACAGCGTCATCATAGACCTCTGCCTGAACGGGCAGCGCTTGGACAAGGCGATGGAGTACTGCAAGTTCCTCAAGGAGCGCCATGCCCCGCTGAACGTGGCGATTATCGGCAAATACCTGCGGCTCTTCGTCCTGAAGCGCGACTCGCTGACGGACTCGGATAAGCAGGACATCGTGGCGACCTGCAACGCCCTGTTGGAGAAGTATCCCTGCTTGGACTCGATCACGGCCGAGCACTGCATCAGCAGCCTGTGTCTGACCGACCAGTGGGAGAAATCGATCAAGATCCTCGAAATGATCAATCTCACCATGAAGCCGGGCAGGACCGTCTACTCGATGATAGCCAGCGCGGCCTTCCAGCACGACAGGCCCGACATCGGCTGGGACGCGACACAGCGGCTAATCTCGCGTGCACTGACGCCCCAGAATGTCGTGTACACGTCGTACCTGCAATACTGCGAGCACGGTGCCGACCAGGGGCTCTTCGACGACAGACTCGAGGATATATTCAGCTTCTGGGCGGAAAACGGCGAGAAGCCGTACAAACGCGTGTTGAACGCTTTCGCCGAAGTCGCCGGCAAGCACGGCTGGTCCGCAGCGCCCACATCCTTGTCGAATAGGTGGGAATCATTTTCACGGAATCGCCGACACACAGCAAGCTGCTGCACAGTCGCGCGCAGCCACACGTTTCGTGTGGCTTCTATAAATAATTATTATTTATTATAATATTAATTATATTAATGAGAGGGAGAGAGAGAGAGAGAGATGGCATGATAGTGTAGAATTGGAGGAAGTAATGCTGTTATCTTCACTTTTTCAATTTCGTCACCGTTTCAGTTTGATAAGTCACTCTCCTCTGTAAGCTTTGTAACGATGATCATTATTTACTTATCTCGTTTTTCGTTGGTAATACGATTACACCTTGAGTATCGGTCATAATCGTTATTTTTATCGTAATTTTGTGAGTTATTTGATACAAACAAGTGGTTTTTAAAGTGGTTTAAAATGTAGTACAAATAGTAGATTTGTTTAGAAAATAGCTTTCACAAGTTTGTGCGATACTAAGTGATAACTTGTAATTCGTGTAATTTTTAATCATTAGTAGAAATTATGATTATAAAATTTTACAAAATATAACTTATAATTTTAGAGGAGAATGCGGGAAGTGCCATTACTCGCTGTCTGACTTGAAGTTCAGCCGGGACACTTTCCAGGAATTAGTGGATGCCTTTATGAAGAGGGTAATCGTAGGATCAGATATCTATTTTACATCCAATCCACGGGAGCTGCGGAAATTCATGGAGTTCGTCGAGAGGACTAAACCCTACGACATAGTGATCGACGGACTCAATATAACGTATACAATGAAGAAAGTCAATCCACGATCGGTAATTTGTAACGACGAGAGAGTTCGTTTTAGTAAAATGATGGCACGTGCGAAATATTTCGTGTTAAGAAACACCTCGACGTCTTGGTATTTGCAACGCGACAATCTGTTCTCTTTCGTTATCCTCACATCATTGTTATTCGATTTATCGGCCACGAAGTTACTTGTTCCATAATTTGTCTATTCCTATCGAATTATTAAATTTATCAATCATGAATTAATCTTGTCTCGTGAATTTTCCATCATCGCGCAATTTCTCAATCGTTTCGTACGTTTCACATTGCAGTTGCCCATGGTGGTTGAGCATTTCGTCAAACGCGATCAAAAGGTGCTCGTGTTAACCCGGAAGCATCAGAAGAAGCTGTCCATGTTGAACTACGTACAGCAGCATGCGTACGTCTTCTGGACCGACAACTTGTAAGTGTATCGAATCTCGGCAACTAAATTCCACACATACAAGCTGTCACATATTACAGTCGGTCATTAAAAGAAAGATCGCAATCCTTTTCTTTTCATTAAATTTATCTACGTATTCAACACGAGGATTTATTTTTTAATAATTCCGAAAAGATTAATCTCTATTTATAGATTTTCTTTCCTAAATTAATATACTTTCTGTCTATATTTTCTTACCTATATTTCTACTTACATTTTCCTTTCTTTGCATATATATATATTTTTTTTTTCCTTCCCAGAAACGTTGCGAAATTTCTCACATTGACTGTGTACATGTAAAACTGCAGGTCCATGGACGATCCGTATTTATTGTACGCGACTCTGGCGAGCGGGGAAAATGCGATGTTCGTATCGTCAGATCTGATGCGCCGGCACAAGTCCCTTCTGCAGGACAAACGCTTGCAGTGGGTGTTCAAGAAGTGGCAGTGCTCGCATCAGTATTTCACGAAATCGAGGGGACCCCATGTACAGATTACTTCGCCATACAACTTCATGCCGCACAGCCAGAAAAACTCCGACAGCTGGCATATACCGTACATCAGCGACGATTCTACGAACCCAGACACGCACGAGTTCCCCGACCTGTGGTATTGTTTCCATAAAAAGAGAAAATAAAATCAACATTACAAGTACGTTATATTTATGCTTCGTTTGAATTATTTCGAAAGCTATCTCGATCGGATTTTATCTTTCTGTAGTAATACTTGGAATAAAGAACTAAAGTACGTCCGGCTCATCATTGAGTCGTACTACCTCGATTTTTCATTCAGTAAAATGGTGACTTTGAAGCGAATTTTCTACGTCTTTAGCCAAAATTCGCACCACATTTATTTCCTATCCGTTTTTTTATTTAGAATCTCGAAAGCGAGTTTGGAGCCACATTTAGCCGAGACTCAAACCCTTTAGGCGAACTAACTTCTGCTCGATGACGATAGATGGCGCCAGATAGGCTATCCACAATTTCGACCTTTTATGATTATTTGACCCGTTCTTTTTATTAGTTTGAAAGTCCCCGTTACGAGCGCTACCATCCTTACTGGAGAATCGTGGAAGTAGTACGTCTCAACGACAAGTCGGACGGAGATCTATTTTTCAGTAGTAAGACTCGACGATGGATAAGTCGAACCTTTGTTCTTCGGTAGATCGATTAAGCCACGACTCACAGATAAACTTCGTCTCTATTTATCAATCAAAACCGAGAAGTTCTTTTGATCTCCCTTGAGATTCAACAACAAATTGTATTACTAAAAAATAAAAATCAAAGCGAGACATGCTTGTATCTTTATTTTTTCACGAAAGATGTAATTCAGGTGAGATATCCTCACGTAGTCTTTGTATACTTAATTATTTACATTGTCACATATTCGCTTGCGGCCATACAATCTAATAACGTTGAATTAACAGGATTCTCGCCGCAGGAATTAATTTTCCTTTTCCTGCAGAATTATAATTTGGTTTAACAATATCGAGGAGACCATCGACTCTTCGAGAAGAAACGGAAATCAGACATCGATTCATCGTTCGTGCGTTACTTTCACTAATTTGCTCGAAAGGGCGCCTACAATCACTGAGAGAGAGAAGTGTGTGTGTGTGTGTGTGTATGTACATTACACGCTCGTTCCAAGCAGGCGGACGTCTCGCGACGGTTCTGCGTTCAATGCGAGTTATTCATACGCGCGACACGGCGATGATTCGTGCGATGCGCGCCCACGTTGGGAACGATAAAGCGCTGCGGCTGGCGTTGATGAGCCTCTGCTGAATCCTACCCCGGGTCGGAAACGCTGCATTATAATCGCACGAGAGCGCATTCGAGGAGATAAGTTTTCGTATTATCAGACAGTGACAAGTTTGCAAACAATGGTTGACACGCACCGTGACCACGCAATGATAGTGCAAGGAGCAATCACAGAGAAGCAATGCATATGAATATATTTATGTTGCTGGCTGTAAAAGTCTATTTGGTTATTGAGGGTTTTGGAGAGCAATAAGTGAACATTGTATCTTCTATACTTCAGGCGATATCAGTGAATTTCCAAGAGATTCTCCAGATTTCCAAGAGATTGCTTAAGGTTTATTTACGACTTTATTCTGAAAGCTAAAGGTCTCAGCAGAATGGTTGACTTGTAATTTAAAGACAACGTTAAATGCCCCAAATCTTTGTCTAAGTTATCATTTGTTTACTTTTCTTATATATCATACAATGGCTTGCCATCAATCATAAATAGAATGGCTTTTTAGTTTAAGACACAAGATAGTCATTGCACGTTACTTGAAGACAAAGACTTGATAAAATGTTGTCTTAAACTAATAAATCAGCCATTCTGCTAAAATCCTAAGAGACAATTTCTGGATACCTCAAATGTTACATTGCTGACAAATGTTTTCTTTTTCTTTCAGATTCGCTATTTGTGTACCAGGGACTTATAAAGTGCCAATATCAAATCCAAATATAAATATTTATACTTACATTCAGTAGAGTTTGTACGATCTCTACTTTTACATTTGGAGCTATATTTGATCAGAAAACAATGTTTTAGCATTAGAGCATGTTGGACTGAAACTTCATGCCTAATCGTGTTGACAGGAGAAGAGAAAGAGAGGAACAAAGAGACACACATCTGAATTTTATAATTAGAGCAAAATTGAAAGTTAGATGTATATTTTGAATAGATTTATAATGTTGGCGTCGATCACTTTATACGTGTGTCTTTACTTATTCGGGTCTACAAGCGGCTCTATTTTGACAGCACCACCTATATCGGCCCTAATAGTCGCATTTGAGAATGTATATGACGCATCTTTGCTCGCCAATACTCTGTCGGATCAGGGGATCGACACGACGTTGATAATATCAGCTCACGCAGCTAACAAGCTTTATAATAATCTGATCGACGTTGAAATATTGCAACTGAACGTTAATACAGATAAAGCAGCACATAAAAAAGAAGCATATGCGGTAAATGCATGCGACAGTCTACTAAGGGACCAAGAAGTACTCAAGAGAATGAAAGAATTGCAGCCCACGTTCACTATATTCCCAGCATTAAGGTATGCTAACTCTGTACTGGTTTGTTGTAGTTTTTTGCAAAAGCCTTTATCAATTTAATTTCATCACCTTTAGCTAGTTTATATAATACCTTTTTTCACTTCTCCTCAATCCTCAAATTATTAATTTGAACCTGTTGCTATTTTTCACATTTATGTATATAATAATATTGTAATAATATTGTGTAATAATATGTATATGTCAATATTATATATGTGATAAATATAAGAAAGAAAATAATATTTAATACAGAAAATAAATATAATCTTATATATATATTTATCTTCAATATTAATTAAATATATTAATTTAATAAGTAAATATTTCCACACTTTTCTTTCTTCTCTCTCTCTTTCTCTCTCTCTCTCTCTCAAACATGAGTTAAATATTTCAGAGCATATTTGAGAAGATATTTTCACTTCCGTACATGTTCCTTCTCAATATTTTCAGACACGATGGCTGCTTACTTCCGTGGGTGCGACATATCGAATCTATCCCGGTGATCTGGATAGGAAGTCCAGAGGAGGAGGTGTACGCGTTTCAGAGCACCGGAGTCGCCCTGCCGATGCACAGCGGTGGGATATGGACCAGGCTCCGAGCGAGACGCGTAGAGGATTCCTTATCCTCCGCCGCCAGGAACAATTATCTGCCTCCCGTCTTGGACTTGGTAGCCAAATATCTGCCGGATATCGATACCAACATGAAGCATCTCTACTCCGACGTTCGCCTGGTGCTCTGGGGAGCCGACCCGGTGTTGCGTTCGAACTTCGCATCGTTGACGCAGTTACTCGTAGAGGTTCGTCGGACCAATTCGATCATTCTTCGTTTCGCCAGATTTTTGCGGCTTGAGGTCTCACTTTGAAACCGCTTTCAGGTCGGCTGCCACCACTGCAGGGGCGCGCATCCTTTGCTGAAGGATTTGCAGAAGTCACTGGTAGAGCACAGACTGGGTACCATTGTTGTCCTCTTAGACGGAAATTACGAGACGTTGGTGACAGAATTGGCGAGGAAACTGCCTCAGGGTAGGGAAGGACAGTCGGTCGTCTGGAGGATCAACAAGGATAACAAGAACACCGAATCGCCGGAGAATCTTTTTATCCACAGCGACGTCGACCGGCAAGATCTCATAGGTAAAATTAAACTTTCATCAAATTTGACTAATTACGCTATTGTATAGTAATTGTAATTAATATGAAAATGAAATTATAACATATACAAGATGTCCCAGCATAAGAAAAAAAATATTTTGAAGTCTATACGGAGACTTAAAAGAAAAAATTAAAGGGATGACTGTAGAGCAATTTTCCTTCTACGGTATTACTCTTTCGAAGCCACTCAAATTGTTTGCTCTAGTATATATATAGTAAATCTTTTATATATATAATAATCTTCTATACAAATATATATATATATATATATATATATATATATATATATATATAAATATCTACTATATTATAAAGTAACCTTATGACATAATATTATAAAGTTACTTTATAGTACAGCAGCTACGTTGTACGGTAAAACGGCGAGATCACAAAGCGTAGCGCGTAGGCGCGGTATCGGAACAGCTCGTAAGCCATTAACCTCCGCGGTAAATCCGCGAAGGAACGTGCCGCGAAATCCGTCTCGCTCTCGGGAAGACATTGTTGCCGCGTGGGAATACCCGGTATACGGCGGAAACGAAAGGGAAACTCCGCGAGAATCGAAAGGCGTCACTCCGCTCGGCCCGGCGGAGAATACGTGCGCGGCGAATGCGGCGTCGTTGAATTCAACAAGCGCGCGAAGGGCGCGATAATAATAACGCGACACAGCGTGACCCACAACTCTCGCGTCTCCCCTCCCTCCCCTCCCCCTTCACCACGACAATAAACAGTCCATTGTCGCACACAGGTTACAGCCGGACCCGCGTGGTGTTGAGTCACTGCGCCGACACGGAGTTCCTGGAAGCCGCGTTTCACGGCTCTCCGCTGATATGCCTGCCCCGGGACGCGCACGAGGTGCGCAACAGCGAGCGCGCGGTCGAGCTGGGCTTCGCGCACACCGTTGAGGCCCGCATCAACGGCCAGGAACTCGCGAAGACCGTGCTGAGGATTCACGAAACGGCGGCTTACCGGGAGAACGCGCGTAAGGTCTCGCTGGCGCTGCGTGACAGATTGAACCCGGCCTCGGACCGGCTCGTCTACTGGCTCGGCTACGTCGCCAGAACCAAGAACGGTGGCAGCGAGAGGTTCCTCAGGCCGAGCAGCGACGCCAGGACCTTCGTTGAAGACAGCGACTTCTTCGCCGGGATCTGGTTGGGCCTGCTTTTCGGGATCGTCGCGTGCGTCGTCTTCATGGTGCTGCAACGCGTCATCGACGCCTACCAGGAGGAGAGGTCGAAAGGACGACACATGCTGTGAGGAAACGGTATTACGGCAGGACTACCTTTCAGTCATCATTGAGCTATGCAGGGTGTTGAAAAATTCGCGAACTCGGAAGGTAAATGGAGGACTTCGAAATAAACGATTGCGTTAAGCCATTTCGTACCTCCTCTGTTTCTGTGTAGGGACGAATTCCACCTATCTTCAACATTTTCTTATCTATAGATATTATTATTATAATAAAGGTAGATTCTGGTTTAGATCTTGCTATTGAAAAAATATTGATTCTGAAGTCCCCCATTTCCTTTCAGATTGTCGATCGAATTTTTTAGCAACCTGTGTACATATTGGAAAGAGCACACCTTTGGGCCACCAATTCCCTGGTAAAGCTAATTCGGTCGATTAAATTTCAAAGTTGCCGACAACAAGATTTTGAGAACTCGTAAGTCGTCGTGATGATTGGTTAGTAATGACCAGTTGTTAATTTTGCAGCTGCAACTTTTAAATTTAATCGACCTAATAGATTAAGTTCACCGGAGTTACTGAGATCGGCCCTTAGTCTTCGAACGATCAGAGCTGTGAGAGAGATAGGTGAATGGGTATCGTCAACTATCTTTGTCTGATCGATCGCCAGCGTGTTGAAGTATGCACCTTCTAGTATGTATAGAGTTCAATACCAGTCACTTAGGTCACTTTTTGTCACTTTTCCTTAACTAGTCATTAAAAAATTCACTATCGTTCAAAATGGATCACTATAGTCACTTTTTTTTAGCTCTATCGTTAAATCTGTAAAATATAGTCGTTCTATATATATATTTTTTTTTGCTGTCTTAATAAAACTGCTCCGAAAACGCACTTGTATCGTTCTTGATCTTTCCTTGTTATGAACTTTCAAACCGTACTGTGAAAAAAACTCATCATATGTTATTAAAAGATAAATCTGGGAAAGTAAGAGTAAGTCCTTGTCTATAACTTTGCTTTAAGACATAAGCCGTAAGCAATTCGATCAACCACGGGTGATTATTCTTCTGATAAACTGTGATTGGTCAATTTGCTTGCGTCTTAAAGCAAGATTGTAAACAAAGGGCAAGTGTTACTTTTTTGCTTAAATGGCCTCAGTTATTTTCAAAATTGGACAAAAACGTCACTTTTGCTCACTATTCCGAGGGGTCACTTTTTGTCACCTTTTCTGTCAAGAAGCAATCGCTATTTCACCTTTTTTTCGGTCCGGTAACTAGATATTAACGCTGCTATAGCTAGATCGAGCGGAGAAGGGAGGGGGGAGGGCGACTCGGTACGCACGAATATACTTGCACTTGTGTACGGACATTTCTGCATATGTATTTATATATATCTATATATAAATGCACGTAGAATACAGGTACATACGAATATACAAGTGTTACGAGCTAGGCTTTTCGTCGTCATAGCTAGCGAAGAGATTATTATTATTACTATTATTATTGTTATTAATTATAATTATTATCGTTACGAGAATGACTTACTGTTATGTTACCATTACTCGAGAACAAATTATTACTATTATTATTATTAACGAGCTGAGCATAATTCGACTGGAAAGAACTACGGGAGTATAACGTGATGTATTATCGTGAAGAAAATAAATTACAGTTTGTCAATACTGAGTTCTCTGCATATCGTCGTCGTGGCGCGAGCGTGCGTGCTTGCATACGTAGGTGCGTGCGTACGTGCATGCATAAGTGCGTGCGTGCGTGCTTACGTCGGTTGCTTACGTTATTATTACGTTTATCGCTAGGATCCTTAACAATGTACGGACGAATCGCGATATCTGTTACACGTTGTTGTTATTATTATTATTACCTTAAGGCCGTATTCTAAACGAGTAAGCCGTTATCATTACGGATTACGCAACCTCGCGAAGTGTCGATGATTCTGTACTCGTGATATAATGAGATCGTCTCGAATTGTCGTCGAGTTGCTCATCGAATAAACGTGATCCGCCGTAATTCTAGTCCGGAGATGCTTTGGAGAAATATAAATTTGATACGCACGTGTATGTGTGTAGAAATTCTATGGTGAATCCCGTCCATGTGTATATGTGAGCGCGCGCGCTTGTGTGACCATAAAGCGAGCACGTATATAATATAAACGATCACTGTCACCTTAAATAGCCATTACTACCTTGAATAAAGTATCACTTGGAAAAACAAATATGGCCTTCGGGTCTTTGAAGCTGCTCCGCCGAATAAAAGGCATAAAGCCATAAGACGAGCGCTTCACGATGCAATTTCTGTTACATTTAAATTTAAATTAATTATTAGTTAATTTTATTTAAGTTGTCGATTTCTGGACACATTTTTCGCCTGTTCCCGTTTCAAAAATATTCAAGATGGCGATGGTTGTTGCCTCACCCTGTATATACGTAGTCGAATACACATGCACGTGTGTGTGTGTGTGTGCGCGTGCACACGTTGTGTGAAAGGTGTTCGGGTTGATTTCTCTCAGCGAACTGTTCGGGAGGTTGCCGATTATCCCGCTAAGAAGACATCGCGTAGCGCAGTGCTCTCGGTATTATCTAAGGTAGAAAAGGACGATGTACACGTTACGTCTTCCGGCACGCACGGGGTATCTAACGCGCGACGTTCGTCGTCCGAGCGTACGAGTGTTAGAGGGTCGGCTGATATGAATCAGGAGAATTCGTAAGTGACTAGAACGCCGTTCTGCCGGGTCCGTATTGCATACATACACATATGCGCAACATATACATATATTTCTATACATATATATGTATACTATGAAGTGTGACAGTGAGATAAAATCGCGAGAGTATCAGTCAAGAATCGCGTGAGCCGCGGAGAAAACTCAGGACGATCACTTTTCTTTCCTCTCTTTCTCTCTCTCTCTCTCTTTTTCTCCCCCTCCTCCTAAACGAAGACGAAGGTTCTCGTATATATATACACAACGACGATCGTGGACGTAGAGCCTAGAAAAACGGTGACACTATATACATCGTTCATTGGCAGAATTGTTCCCGATTCGCGCGAGTCGAGGCGGATTCGCGCTTCGTCAGACCGCCCCTTCTTCCCCATTCTTCATCTTTTCCCTCACAACTCGCATCGTTCGCGCGTTCTCGCGCTTTGCTCCGTGTATTACAGGCCGAAGAGAAGGACCCAGCGCTCTGAGAGCGCGCATCAATACACCGCAGTGAGACACTTCTAATCAACGAAAGTCGTCACCTCGATACACGGTGAGACAAATGCGCGTCATACGCAAATTTGTTGGAGCACACGAAGCGAAAGAATCCCGCGGAAAGAGTAGTCGTCACGCTCCTTTCGCTCGCTCGCTCGCTCGCTCTCTCTCTCTCTCTCTCTCTCTCACATACACTCACAGATGCACTCTCTCTTCCTCTCTGCCGTGCGCAGAAATAACAAATTGGCACACCAGGGCGCGATGTCGAGCGTTGCGAGACACTTAAAACTAGAACCGCCGATAGTGCTATTTCAGCTCCGCCGACCTTTACAATTTCTATAAATCCTACAAATTTTGTTCCCGATGGAAATATTTTGTTGAGGCTACTGTAAAGTCGACGAAAGGAAAATTACGGGAAAATTACTGGATATATTTCAAGGTGAATCATAATGTTCCTTATGAAGGATTAAGGAAATGTTTAACCTTAATGAAATATTTTTTGAAATATCAGATATCGTGAAATTTATTGAATTTAACTGAATATTGGATTTTTCTTGAAATATTGACGGGGTATTATTCCCGTCAAGATTGCTCAATAGTTCTCCCTGACTTTTTATCATTTTAAATGTGAATACAATCCCAAATAATGGAGATAATATCAAAATAACTTTTCAGTATCCGAAAACAAAAATAGGAGCCAAATTGGCGCCTATGGCGGTTCTACCCACCAAGCTCGGCGGTTCTAGTGTTAAATACGTCACGAACGGATGTCTAGGTAAAAAGTCAGACGTGGAAATCTTTGCCCCGCGATTCCCCCCGAGGAGAACGCGCACGTTTCATGCGTACGTCTAACCGAAACGCACGTATTATATACGCGTTAAATATATATATGTATATTCAATTTATATACTTAATTCATTATATAATTAATTATATATAATTATACATATTATAAGTGTATATATTATATATATCATAAATTATACACGATTATACATATCGAATAAGTATAATTATATATAAATATGTTATATATAATACATATTACATATACATAATTATATATGCGCAGGCGTATAAAATAAATAAATATATATATATGTATATATATATATGTACGTATGTATGTATGTATGTATATATAATAGTCGCAAATAAAAAGCTTGATCCCGTGCCGTTCGCGGCGCAGCCCGCTTCGCTCCAGGACTCGAGGCGATCGGATCGCACGCGGGTCCGATGATGTGCTAAAGCGAGCATACATGTGCGTGGCATGTGTATTAATGCATCCTTGGAATATCAATCTCTCTTCCACACACACACACACTCTCTCTCTCTTTCTCTTTCTCCTTCGTCTGCGGCGTGTGCATTCGGGTAGAGATGGAGTTACGCGATTAAATGTAAATTAAAGTAACACACTGACTTGCGATGCATTAACGTTCGCGCAAAAGTAAAGTGCCGCACAGCCATATACACACATACATGTACACACATGCAACACACACACACACCTGACAGTCGAGCCAGGCCGATAAGCCACGCAACGGCAAGCTCACGGTCATGCGTCGTCCTTAACGTCAACTTCCACGTGGAGGAAGCGGATGTGGGGGTTCGGACGTGGACACGGCAATGGACGTGCGAGGTGAAAGTGGACCACCTTATATATCACCTACGATGGCAGTAATACTGAGTACCTCGGCCGTTGCGGAGAAGTCCACTCGAACGTAGCGTTGCAAACGTGAGAAACGAGAAGTTTTCTTCCCGAAGAGCGCCACACTTCGGCAGATTGAAGAGTCACATGATCGCCGAAATCGTCGAAGCTTCTCACTTTTCGCATTCCCGCTGCGGGGAAGGGTTACACGGTCGCTGCCCGGGATCGAGACGCACTCTGACCGTTCGAAATCACGTCGTCGCATCGTGCGAACGACACCGGCTACCTTCAGCGAACACAACGGCCGATGCCTGTTCCACTATCACGGCTTAAATCTAATCGACGATCAACTCGAGGGAACTGACCGATCGCCATTGGCCAATTAGCTGAACTGATCGATGCGATTGGCCGATTCCGTTAAGTTAATCGTCGATTAGAATCGGGCACAAGTGACTCTTGGAAGATGAATGTGATCGGTAAGGCGAGATAAAAGTACCAATGCCTGGGCACGTACACGGAAAACAAATTCGTCTTACATCAAGACTAGATATTGTCTCATATATAAGCGAGACTATTATAATCTTCTTAGATTTTCGGTCTCGATTTGATTGAATTTCACGCAAGTATTAGTTGAACTCACTTCAAGGCTAAAAATCTTCTGAGATTATAAGATTCTTGCTTATATATGAGAACACTTGTTCTCCATTTAAAACAATTTATTTCTGTGTATCTGATTCCAAACATTCTTATTATTTTCATCTTTAAATGTGAACATTTAAACTTTCAACATAGAATAACACATATATATGGAATATGTAACATATTGTTGAAAGTTCAAAATATTCACAGATAAAGACCAAAGCAATAAGGATGTCCAGAGAGTTAGGTACGCGTCCGGGTACTTACACCTTAAATCTGAAAGCATGCGCCGATCACAGATAATTCTTACTCGGTACGGTTGCACGACCGTTGTTTTCGCCGAACGCAGCCACCGGGACGAAATACGTCCGCTGTTCGTCCGTCCTGCTCGCCCGTACGAGCCGACGTTGCCGAAGAACGGGATCGACCGTCCGGCGGACTGTCAGGCGAGAAAACCGCGTCGACGTGACGCGCGTAGCCTCTCACGGCTGTCGGCTGACTGACGGTAAAACGCGATAATAACAGTACAACGCAAAAGTGGCGATCATGGGCGCGCGAGAGAGAGAGCGGCACGCTCTCGCGCGCGCACGCTTAAGTTATATATGTATACATATGTGTATGTATGTGTATGTGCCTGTGTGTGTGTGCATGTGTGTGTGTACTCCTAGGATAGGCCGCGGTAGCGGAATACAAATTCAACTAGCGCCTAGTTACAAACGTACTCCTCGCGCGAGTGCCGGCACAGCTCGCACTTGACGTGACAGCACCAGACGAATCGACACTTGCATTTCTCGGTGACGTTCTGCACCCGCGTCTGATAGCCGCGGCCACAGCACAGCAGCCGGCATCCGTCCAGGCCGAGGGACGTCTTGTTGCACACTCTGCCTCGCGTGCCGGGAATGCCGAGCCTGGGAAGGGGAAAGAGAAGGGGGAGAGGGGATTAATGCGGATTCGTTGAACGCGGAGGAAGATCGCCCGAGTGGACGCGTGGGGCGAGCGCGTTTTGATGAAAAACTTGCAGTTCTTAAGAAATTAATTTAAATTACAAGGAAATTTAAATTATAAGGAGTTTCCTGGTCCATGAGAAGCAGAAATGGATTGAATTATAACGTAACGTTTCGATCGGTGGGAACGAAATTTCTGGTTCTTAAGAAACGAATTCGGATCGTGAGAAAACGGGATTCCAGGTTCATAAGAGCCAGAAATCGATTGGATTAATATGACAATAAATAATATGAAGATCAGGGCCGATCGGTAATTTTTTCCTCGACTGTGAACTTGTAGAAAATGGAGACTCCGAAACTTCATTCATTCATTCAATTTTCAAGCTGGAGAAACACCGATTTTTCAGAACCGGAAACTCCACTTCCTCCGACGAAAAACGCGTCGGTCCGTTCGTTATCGCGTTAATTCAGCCAATTTCTTTCTCCCCGCGTTATAATTCGGCGAGACCGATCGTCCGTGCGGAAGGGAAACGAGAAGAAACAAAGAGGCGTCAGGGAACATCCTTCACCCCCTCCGCTTTTTCCCACGATCTCGCGCGGCGACTTTATCGTCGGAGGATTTTCCGACTAACTCGCGTGTCGCCGCCTCGTCATTGAAAACGCGCGCGTGAGCGACTGGGCCTTGAGGAGAGGACTGCCTGACGCGCGTTGATAAAAGTAAACGTGACGGAGTAATTCAATAGCGTGGGACGACGGGTCGAGTCACACTCACGTGACGTTCCTTTCGCAGTAATCGGGACTGTCCTCGAGGTAAACCAGGTCCGTCTTGTTCGGCCGTTTGAGATCGGGTCGCGCCGGTCTGAGCCTCGCCGGTCTCCTGCCGCCGCGCTGCGCCAGCCGCATCAGCGCGGCGCCCTCGTGCAAAGCCGCCAGAGCAACCCCGGCCACCCTGAATGTCGGCAGTCTTCTCCAGCACACGCGCACGCTGCACGAGCCGGACATGCCTGTCGGGGAAGAAGAGAAGCGCGAGATGAATCGTTGATAGTGTGTCTCTTCTATAATTATAATTATATATTATAATATAATTGCATATAATTATAATGTAATTAAGATATTTTGGTAAAATACACAGCATAAAATATATGATAATATTTATATGCTTTATGCGTGTGGATATAAATATATATAATATGAAGTATATAATTATCATATTTCAGTGGGAATTTTCAAGTTCTACGGTGAAGATCAAGTGATAGGTCAGGGATCCTTCCCTCGAACTAAGAAGCGGAAACTTTGAAAGGTCCGTTCATTCAATTCTCCCAATTGGGAAATTTCCACTCACGGAGTTCGCGTCCGAGAGAAAGATTCATCACTCCAAGATCGAGTTTCAGAGTTCGCCGAAGGGGCATTTGGCTACCGGACGGCTAATCATTTCGCTGGCTCACCGTGACACTTGCACACACGTTGCATCCTAGAGCGAATGGCGCGTCTGCCGGCCTCGCTATCGTGTTTCCTCATCAGCTGGCCAGCTAGCCCTTTCGGTCCGTGGAGGACGCCTTCTTTCACCGGTTCCTCGCCGCCGTCGGACCATTCTCGCGAGAACTTCTCACCGAAGTGGATATCCTGCGTGCGACCAACACATTGTTACTCATATTCTCACAGACAACGTGAGATTCCGCGGAGAAAGAGACGAAGGTAACGGGACGACGACTAACGAGCGTCCGAAAGATTAAGGCGTCCTTTAAAGCGCGTCCGTCCGTTCCTCGCGTTTCACGGCCCCGCAGTCGACAATGGCCGCAGAGATTAAGCGGATAGATCCTAAGCTCAGCGAGGATTTTCGCGTAGGACGCGTAGGCCACTTAAGGACCCCCCGGGCTGTGAAACTTCGGAGGCAGCTTTACGCGCGATTCGCAGTTACGAATGCGCGCTGCGAGTTTCGCCACGCGTGGTCGGACGTGTGAGTTGTTGTGCAAAGAGACGAACGGCGCCGATCTCGTCGCACTGCGTTCCGAATAAGTATCAAGCGCAATTCAAAGGGGTTCTAAATGAATCAAGTCGCCGAGAAGAGTCTTCCATTTTTCTGGCAAATCCTCGCGTTCGTAGAAAGTTGCCGATTCGCATAGGTATAAAAGAAAAATAAACTCGTTGAATTTCTGAGAAGAAAAAAATAATAATAATACTCAGTCGATGTTGTGTCTATTTTATTCGCAAAAATGATCAATTAATAAAGTATTTCGTTATCGTTTTCATTTGACAAATGCCCGATGTTTTCATATATTTTTAATATAAATATTATAATATTTTTGTGTGTTCCTCATCTCTCTCTCTCTCTCTCTCTCTTTTCTTATATTATATTATTATATGTCGTACCACATTTTACGTTATTGTTCCTACGAATTTTGTGCATTTCATATCGCGGATGGCATCGAGTCATTTCACTTTCGTTGCCAGAATGGGGTTCCATTCGGAGGGTTGGACTCAACAGCGGAACGATACTTCGGCTATTATTTCCGTACATCCTCGTCGCTGCCGAATATTTCCCGACACGCGTCAGCGAGACGGCAGGAGACTATAACGTGCCCTCTTTGCTTTCGCTGTCAGATGCTGTCTAAACGTAATCCTTGCCGTGAGCAGCTCTCCGTCTCTCTCTCTTCCTCTTTCTCGAGCGGCATCACGCACGTCGACTTATCGATGACAGCCCGCCGCCTCAGTCCGGTTAAAGCGAACCCTCGCTACCGCCGGCTGCCTCCGAGACACGCCAGGAGCG
This sequence comes from Dinoponera quadriceps, assembly GCF_001313825.1. Classification (NCBI taxonomy): domain Eukaryota; kingdom Metazoa; phylum Arthropoda; class Insecta; order Hymenoptera; family Formicidae; genus Dinoponera; species Dinoponera quadriceps. The sequence continues at coordinate 178,224 of NW_014556868.1, read as the reverse complement.
GGCAAACATCATTACCGCCGAGATCTGTCGCCGGGACATTTCTCCGGCGAGAGCACCCTCGTTAAGATACATTCGACCTTGCAATCTTCGCCACGTTTCGTACCCGTGGCTCCCGCGATAAAGAAACTCCCCGAGTTAAAATCGAGAGACGGGGTAAACCAGGAAGAGCCGAACGATGCGATGGGAGGGATAATAAATAATAAACATTATTTTTCTAAAAAGTAAAAAGAGAATTTATCTAACAGAGAGAAGAATTTCTAAGAGGAAAATATTTAGAAAATAATAAGAAACAAATGGTAAGAATTACTTGGAATTAATAGTAAGAAAAATTACCTGAGAAAGGAAAACGTTTTTTTTTTAAGTATTTAAGAAATAATAACATCACGAGTTGTTTGGAAGAAATGATAAGAAAAGGAAAGGAAATAATAAGAATAAAAAAAATCCCTTTTATCTCCGACGAAGAAGAATTCCTCTTCTTTTTCTTCTTCTAGAAGTGATTCTAGAAGAATGTGATTTCGCGACAAATCGATATCGCCTTTCGAGCGTGAAAATACATTTCGAGGGAAAGCGTTAATCGCGCGCTCACACGTCGAATGATCGCGACCCGGCGATGGTTGGCGCCGCCTCCGCGGCCAGTTAAACTCAAGCAGGAGAGAATTATCGCCTCAATACGCAAAAGTAAGACGCGTTCCCGTTGCGATCTCGTCGATACTCCCCCGGCCGAATGAGCGTGTGTAACAACTCAACCTCTTCTGCACGTGTCACGCGCGCGCGCGCGCGTGCGAGCGACTACGTGTACACACACGTGTGCATACATGTACGATATATGCGTGCGAACTCCTCGTTGTTCCTCGTGCTCGAGTAAGTTACGTGTGTCCGGATTGCAGGCGGGAGCGAGCGAGCGAAGGGACGGGCGGCGGTGGGTTGTTGCAACTTAACAAGCTTAGCTCCCTTAATCCCCTTGTAAGCCGGCAATGTCTACAAGGGGTCAGCCGTTCGCATGAAACGCATCCGTTTACTGCCCGAGCTTTGTCTTCTGGCTGGTATTAAAATTTCCGTCGTGAGACGACCCGCCGATGAAAGACAGCCGGGTAAAGGAGATGTCGGCCGAAGATCGATGAGCAAGTTTAAAAACCCTCCGCGCAATGCCCCACGTGTCGCGGAACGCCAGAGCGGCTTACCTGCGGCGGAAAATCTGTTTCGCGCGGTCGCTCGTCTCCGGCTCGCGAGTCCACCGAGATTTCGAGACCGTCGCGTCACCGCTACCGAATCATCGTCAATAACATAGAAAAATAACACAAATCTAATACAAATTGTGACGTGTGAATGGTGATGGCGGTAATGTGATAAATAAAAATATGAGTATAATCATTCACACACATATTAGTGATAATACAATTGTATAAATGTCCTTTAAAAGGAAACTGTTTAAGAAATAATAACAAATAATAACAACAGTTTGAAAAAAAATGATAAATGATAAAAACAGTACAAAATTTATGACGATAAAAAATGTTAAATAATTGGCGCTGAGAGGAAAAATATAAACATAGAAAATATTCGTTCGGAGGTACTAATGATATATTTCCATAAATCGAAATTTTTCCGCTTAAATAGACTAGATTAAATAAAACTATTTAAATAGAATAGACTTTTCTCTTGACGCAAAAGCCAAAATAGCTCTGAAATTAAACCCAAGTTTAGCGCAACGTAATGGCCGCTAAGAGGCTTCTCTCTTCTTGATACAAAGACGCAATTGTCAAATATTTCTTGGTTTTTGGGATATTTCCACCTCAGTACAATACGATCTCGCGATACAAAATCGATACCGCGCACCGGGGACCACGCGTGTCGCTATGTCGTACAACTGAAGCGCGCACATCGAGGAAGAGAAAAGACGGAAAAATTCTCACTCACTTCGCTGCATCCTCCCCACTGCCAGTTGTTCGGACGTCGCGTTCGCACTCGATTGTCGCAGGAGCAGTCGGTGAGCTCGCCCCTGGAACAGGCCCTCGTGACGCTGTAAGCGACCCCGGCTGCTGATATGGCATAAATGAACGCGGCCTCTCGGCTATCTGCGAAACGCACGTTTTTATCAGTGGCTGCAAGTCGCGTGGTGGCCACTTGGTCGGGCGCACTCACTTCCACATGAAGGAGAGAGTGCGAATGCGCCCACAAGCGCGCAATAGACTCTCTTTTTCTCTCTTTCTTTCTCCAACCGAAAGAGAGAAAGAGAGTGAAAGAGGGAAGGAGAGAGGGAGAGAGAAAGAGAGAGGGAGAGAAAAAGAGCGAACTCCGGAGAGAAGTGAAACACATTCGAAATGCGGCATGACGCCGGCCGTGTTAAACGCGACGAACCGCGAAAAGACAGACAGAGAGCACTTACTGACTAACGTGACGCCGCCAAACACGTTCTCGGGATTTTCCGGGCTGACGGAACAGTTCCATCTCGCCGATCTAAACTGGTGCTGACACTCCTCGATGGCGAGCCTGGCACCAGCGCTCACCGCCTGCAAGCAAAGTAAGAACCGACGATGAGGGCTCGCTCGGGAAAGAGAGAGTACTCTTCTCTCGGGAGACGCGCCGCCTGCGGACGCGCCGACGACCGAACGACTTTTCCTCGCATCGAACGGAAACGACGAATGTTTCGGTGAAATGAAGTGAAACGACGTGAAACAAAACGAAAGGTTAACGCGCTCCTCTCACGCGCGTGGCTCTCATGGCTATCTTCGGTCTCCTCCGCGGGAAACACGAGCTGTCGATGATTTTCGCATGCGGAGGAAAGGAGGGTGATGGAAATGCTTTATCTCTACCTTTTGCTTGATTAAAATTATTACTTAATTTGCTTCTGTCCCTTACAACTTATCTCTGTTCTTTCATTTGGTACACCTCCAAAAGACTTTATTTTCGTACATTGAGAGAAAAAATATCTAAAAGATAGAAAATATTTACTCGGTGAGTACTAACGACATATTCATTTAAATCTGTTCTTTTATTTAAATACAATAAACAATTGTTTTCATGAGAGACTACAGATTTAAAAAAATGAATATATATTCTTTTTTTTTTCAATGTAAAAATATGTATCTTCGTGTAAATATGTTATTAATACTCACCGAAAAAATTTTTTTTATTTCATAGACGTTTTCTCTCTCAGTGTAAATAATAAAATCCTTTAAGTTAAGTAATAATTTAATAAGTAAAGTATGGATAATGCATTGTTATCACGCTCTGATTTTCTACCGCGTACAAAAATGATCGACAGCTTGACTGCTCATTGAATAAATATTTTTTTAATTTTTTCTCACAATGTAGGTAAATGGATAAATAAACAAATTATCTACTGCAAAATTTCATGGGATCGTCGACGATCTTCTAAATTAAACAAACGAGTCATCGTGGAAACGTGGAATTAGACAATTATTTGAAAGATGACAGCAAGCCACGTATTGTCTCGTTAATAATATAAATTAATATCATAAAGTAAAATTCGAAAAATCAATTTTTGGAAATATGGCTATTAATAAAAGAAAAATATAGCCAAAAATCCGAACTTTCTCGTGCCTCTAATAACAGTCGCCAAAAATAGCGACCGAATTTCGGATTAAACGAGGCCGTGTCAAAAACGCGCCGAGACGCTTAATTAGCGTGCCAATTTCCGTCACGGCAATACCCCGGCTCTTCGCCAACGGCTTATCGTTTGGATCTTTTTAACTTTGTCACACCAGAAATTCCATCGGCAACTTGACTCACGTATCGCTATCGCTTATTGTTTCATTTTCAATTACCGCTGAAATTTCCGCTGAATCCCCGAACGAAGCAGCGAGAGCGCAACAAAAGACGCATCGACGACGTCGACGTCAACGAGGACGACGAGGACGACGTCGAGCCTGTAAATCGACCGGCGATAAATGTTAATATCGAACGACGGGCATTCCGCACGTCGCCGGGCCGGCGTTGCTTGTTGCACAGCCGTCTCTTTTAACGGGCTCGGTCGCTCGTTAAAAAATCGAACTCCGATATCGGAGGATTGACATATGAATATTCATGCGTTCTCGGCCCTTTTGTCGGAGACTGCGGCAGAGGGGAACCGACGGGTGCGCGTGTTCACCGTTGTCGGCGGCGTTCAAAGAGATATCGGAGGCCTCCCGAAGGTTGTCCAGTTTACCTAGGTACCTAGATTCCTAGACAGGGCCCAGCTTTCCCCTCGCTGTTCACTCTCTCTCTCTCTCTCTCCTCTTTCTTTCATCCGGCTCTCACCCCCGACAAGTTTCGTGCATTAGGGAAAGGTAAACGGTAATTTTCGGCGAGCGGGGAGCGAACCGCAACACCTCGTGCCGGTTTTCGTCACGGGCCGGTGCCGACTGTGAACCGACGGCCACGGCGCCGATACCGATCGTAAGAGACAAATTCGTTCCAACACACACTGTGTCTGTTGTCCGTATATATCACCGCCTCTCTCCTCGTTCTCCATTGTCGTGAGAGCTGAATATCGTGAACCGGCCGAGTCTTTTCCGTTCTTGGACCGCCGAAGAGGAAAGCCGATGAAAAGTACCGAGAGAGCGCCGATTTCATCGTGATCTCTCAGGATAAACCGCACTAAATCTTCGGTATATTTTGTGTAACTACTATATATCACTATATCAATGTAACAATAATAATAATTTTTATTAACGGGAAGCACTGTTTAATATATGTAACTAAAGCAGAAATATTGGAAAAAAGGCAAACAGAAAAAAAAGAGTTCGAAAAGAAAGGAAACAATATCCACTAAGCACACAGTAAAAGATTTTGTGTTAAAAACGGTCCGCTGAAATTTGTATGTTACTTTAACAAGGTACTATCACACTAGCGTGTCGAATCAAGTCGTACATAAAGTATAATTAATTGTACTTACGATCGCGACCATACGGCCAATAGAAAGCCGATAACGACGAAAGCTACACGCGTCTCTAATTGCACGTGAAAGACGAGACGAAAGGTACACGCGTCTCTAATTGCACTGACTCACCGTGTACCACCGATTTAATCGTCAGTCAAGCTTTCGCACAGTCGATGGAAACCAACGCGGCAATCACCGTGTCGGCACTAATCGCAAAACGTCGATTCGCTTATCGAGAGACGAAGCGTATCTGTCGCGGCAAATGCCACGCACAACACACGTACGCACGCACACACGCACACACCGATGCGGAGAGCTGCCGGCGAGCTGCGAAATTTTGAGCGGAGAGATTCTCTCGGGCGAGCGACTCGCGAGGAGAAGGCCGAAGGGGATTCTTTCGTTCGGCACGCGGTCGTAGGTCCCGCGAATCGAATTAGCCGCGTGCTTCCCCGGCTATTAATCCAAGAGAGATAGAGAGAGAGGAAGAGAAAGAGAGAGAGAGAGAGAGAGAGAGAAAAGGCCTCAGGCCTGCCGCGAGGTAAATACCTGCAGGACGGGTGGCGAGCGAGAGCATATCGCCTGCTGCTTGACGGTCAGGTGTGCGCTCTTGCAGGTCTTTTCGGCGCTCGCCGGCCCGATCACACCCGCGCCGGTGATCTGCGTCTGCGATTCGGCACCGCCGCTTTGGATCGTGCCGGATGTCAGCCTCGGCTCCAGCCCCAGGTACCTGCAATCGCACAATGCCACACGTGATAAGCATGACGCGAGCAGCATAGAAAATTTCTCGGTATCTAATTGGGATCACAGTTCGACCTCCCGAAATCATTCCGTGAATTCTAGCTGGGAAATGAACACACGATTCGGTTGAGTTGCAGAAGTTCGTTTCATTTCCCGATCGATTCGTCATTGAACAAAATGGACGTGTACTTGATTGGGTTTTTAAATAAATAAATGTGTTAGGTATTATATTTTGATTGAGAAACAGAATGAACTCTTGCATTAACCCAATGAGTGGGAAGCGTGAGCAGATATCATCTCCGACGTTTTCCCGAAGATTTTTTCCGCTTTCCATTTTGCACTACGATTCGAATCGCGGAAAATAAGCTTCATTCCATGTTTGAGATAAAAATAGGATTGCCATCATAGCAGGATAACTTACTTTGGGACAACTTTGGATATTCTAATCGGAATCTGCGCTGTATATGCGGAATAATGTGGGAAAATTTCTGCGGGAGCTAACCAAATTGACGATCGGTCGACGCGTCGGGGTCTTATTCGCTCGCTCGTTTCCTCGGGAGATCCTGAACAATACATTTTGGACGATCATTAATTATTACACGATTGTTGCTTAAGTTTTATTATTGTTGTATGCTTGATCGGGCCGAGACCTTTTTAGGGGATAAGGTGCCTTGTTATTAAGAAGAACTAAATGAGTTTTAAATTGAGCTGATAGATTGCCAAGGGGTGCAGATGTTCGCAGGTAGAAATTATTCTCTTATTACACAGCAATAGAAACAAATAAATCTCGTGGAATAATGATAGAGAAATAAATTATAATCAGACACACAAAGAGAGAGAGAGAGAGATAAGAATATGTCAGTGCGCCGAAGTTGCTGCGCAAACCGGAAATAATTTACTTTTAATGAACCCAAGAGCTATATTAATAAAAAAAATTAACCGAACGAACGCAAGAAACTTTTACCAAGTAAAAGTTACGAAGTAACTATGTAGAAATAAATTACGGAAGTTACGATAAAAAATTAATTTCACATTGCCGCGGTCAAGAAATCAGTATGTCGCAAAGGTATACGATGTGCGAACGGTACCACAAAGTAACGGCAAGGGAACAAGCTACGCGCGAACTACCCGTGCCTCTCGCTTTTTTACCGGAAGGTGATCCCGTCGGATTTACCATTCGCCTTTTATTATCGCTCATAAATAATACACTTGTGGCGGGCTCGCGCGCGCTCGCACGCTCCAAACGCGTAATCTTCATTCGACGAGCGCGTGCATCTTTCCGCGATGCGGTCTAACTACCGACTCCGGATTCGAGCCGACGCTATCGGAGCCAAGGTAAGCCGGCGCGCGCGCTGTCCGTTATCGAGAGAACCCGGTGGTCGGCGTTACGACGGATCGTCTTACGGGGCACGTTTTACGATGAAATATCTACACACGAGGATGTGCGGCTCGAGAACGCGGAGCTACCGACAACACCATGAGAGAGGATACGCACTCTCCTTTCTCTCTTTCTCGCTCTCTCTCTCTCTCTCTTTCTCTCTCTCTCCTCGCCGTGACGAACCACCTATAATTAGAGCAGGTATTCGGGTGAAAATTATAGAGGGGGAGAGAGGACGAAGGGCCGAAAGGAGGATGGGAGAGACACGGAGGGTGAAACGCGGGAGGGTCGGAGGGGGCAGGGGAACACAGGATACGGGGAGGACGAGAGAAGCCGTAGCCCCGTCTCGTAGCCTCGGTATCGTGAACCAAGTCAGGAGGAAAGCCAAGCAAGTGAGTTAGGCTCTTCTAACTAAACTCGCTCGCCCTTTCTCTCTCTCTCTCTCTCTCTCTCTCTATCTATCTTTCTTTCCCGGCTGACGACGACGGTTTCACACGACGACAACAATGTATCAGGCTCTTTAAAGCTCCGTAAAGCTCCCGTGTCATTCTGATTACCGTATTCCGACCCGATTAATCGGCCGACTCGTGCCGATCTGAGTTCCCCGTTGCCCCTCGCCCTCAAACGCAAACGACGGCGATTTTATGGAAATGCAACGATAAAAACGTCTTTTTATAATGTGTTAGGTTGAATTAGACAGGGAAGGCCTTGATTCCTAATTCCCACACACGGAGAAAAAAGATTGGCTGTATTAACGTGACAACGAACGAACCGGGCGCTTTTAGGCCTTGAAGAAGAATTTCTGTTTCTTGAGAGCCGGGGTTTGATTTGCAATATGGACCGTTCACTCACGAAAAAAAAAGAATTAGCTCCCCACGGTTAAAAACCAGCTCTCAGAAGTAAAAATTAGCCGTCCGTGTAATATAATTGAAATTTAATTAATTTACCTAATTTTTTTGTCCCTATACCTAGTTTTGAATTTAGCAGCTGTGGAAGCTAAAAGCTAGGTACAGGGACAAAAAAAATTAGCTAAATTAACTAAATTCGTATTATACGGAGAGCTAATTTCTTTTCCCGTGCTGCCACATGAATTCAACCGATCTTTCTTCCGCGTGAGTAAATCAGATTTATCGCAACCTTTTGACTTACAAGCGTTAAGAAGTTAAGGTCGGGAGCAGAGGCGAAATTTCGAGTCGGGCTCCCTGAGGAGGAGCGCGCGATCGTTCCGACAACACCGAGGCGCGGATTAATCTGCTGATAATTGTGCCGGCGCTGAGCGGCAATTTCGTTAAATGTAAATCGACCGGACACAAAACCGCGTCTCGTTCCACCCCGCCTCGGCCGCTAACCCTACCTTTAAACGCCGGCCGATCTCGTTCTCCTAAAAGCCCCGGGACACGCTGGCCGCGCGTCGGCTGTTTTCAATTCTTTCGGCGAAGGGTTCGATTAGTAGCGCCGTCCGGACACGGGCAACGCTCGTTTACACGGTAAATCTTAATGAGAATCGAGGGTGTGGCTTTTTAGGGTTCGGAAGCGCACCCCGCCGCCGCCCTAAGGGCACCAACGGGAAGGAGATAGTGGTCACGGTGTGTATCGACGGGAGTAGAGAGGGAGCCGAGGGATCGCGCGCGCTCTCGAAAAGTGGCAAGAGAGCGCGCGCTTGCTATTCGGGATGGTAATTAACGTTACCGATGTACCCGCAATAACATAACGACTTGTTATTCTCCACCCCGTAATGTGATCCTCCGCCCCCTGCGTCGTGGTCGTTATCATAGCTGAATCATATTTCGTTATCATACTTATCACGGTTAAATAAGATCTTATCTTTGTCGCATAGTTAAATGGTAAGTTAAATGGTAAGCTTCTCTTTGTTATATATTTAAGTTTTAGTAGAAATTAAATTTTATATCTTATCGGGGACTGGCGAAAGTTCGTCGAACCGTCGATGATTTTATTGGCTCGCAAAATGAGTCACCTCGCAGACGCGGAATCGGACGATCGCCTAAAAGATGGCGGTAAACGACGGCGGATATTTTAGTGAACATTGCTTTATTATTATCGGGTTGATGGCTAAGATTTGTTCCGTTTTTTAATCAAAATTCTAGGAGAAGGATGTACGTATATGTATATATATATTTCTTTAAGATACGATAAATCGCAAAATTAAGTATGCGTTGATCCGTCGACGACCCGCCATCTCTCCGCAGCCGTGTCTATGCTACATCTGGGAACATTTGGGAAATTTCCATACGAGTACAGACATCAATTTTTTCCTTTTGTTTCGCAGATTTTTCATCATCGCCAATTTTTCCAAAAATTCTACCCCTTCCACTGAATCGATCTCGTCTCTAATACCGAACATAAAAGAACAGTTACCGCGAAATCTATTCGAAACATTCTAACGAGACCCTCCTCGAAGTCGTGACTCGCGAACGAAGGAGACACAATTAGACATTGACGCTCCGTGAAACACGCGCACCTCGAACACGTTGACGGTCCGCGAATTGCGAACCCGCGAGTTTTCACCGAAAAAGAGAGAGACCGAGAGATGAAAAAAAAAGAGAGAGAGACCTCCTCTCGTTTCCTCTCGTCCGCAGGAAACGAAGCCGCGCGCGCGGCAACACTCGCGGAAGCGAGTTGTGTAACCACTTTATCTGGCGGTTACCGGTTACTTTCGTTCGCGTCGGCCGTTTCTGGAGCATCCGTCGGTCGTAAAGGGGGTCCGTCCGTCCGAACGAGCGATGCCTCGTCGTCCAGGGCGCGGCTTTCACAGGCAGCCAGCCAGGCAGGCAGGGAGGACCGGCGACGGGTTGCGCGCGTAGCGTTTATTATTTATTTGCGGCCGAGAATACAGACGCGCGCGGCGTCAGCGCGCGAGGAGTCAGCGCCTTCGCCTCTTCTCGTCAGGGCTCTCTCTCTCTCTCTCTCTCTCTCCTTTCTCTGTCTCTCAGTCCGGGGCTCGGCTCACCGTCGACCGGCTATTTCGGGTTTGTTTGGCCACGGTTTACGGCCCTTACGAGAGTGCGTTTTACGGATACTCAACGACGGGATCCCGGTCCCACTCGGCCTCCCCCGGCCGCCCTTCATCTTGCCCGTTATCTCGTGTATACTCGGAAATGTCACGGGGTCCTCGTAGCCGCGCGAGGATTACCTCCGCTTACGCTTCGCGGAGAGAGAGAGAGAGAGAGAAAGACACATTCCGTAGGAGCCGCAGTTCGATCCCGAACGAGAGCCGGCGAGAGAAATATCGTCGTCGTCGTCATCACCGTCGGAAGGTGGTGGGCCGTGAATCCGCGTCGCGAGGTATAATAGCGCTGTTTACGATCGGGATGAGCTTCTCGTCAAACAGTCGATTCGCTGGATAACACACCCGGAGAGAGCCGGAGACCGAAACAGTCGGCCGATATTGCCGGCGAAGATGAACCGCCCCCTTTCGCACCCTTCAGCCCGATACCTCGGCCACGAGGGTATCGGCATCACCACCACCACCGGGACGCCTCCCACAGGCATCTTCTCCTTCCTGAGCGCTGGTCATCGTGATCATCGATCTATTTTACGCGAGCTCCGTTTTTAACGCTCCACTTTTAGGGGGAAACTTCGCGTTTAAATGCGTGGGCCGTGCCGATAATGCGTTTAGTGCCGTCGGTTTTTAAAACCTCCGCCGCCTCGAATCCTACAAACACATTCGCACATTCACATATATTTATACACACGTACATTACATACACGCACGCGCATGCACACTTTGAGGCTTATCTCGCCGTTTTAAAGATCCTCTCTCACGCCTCCACGGCGTTGTTCCTCATAAAATTCTCGGAAACAGCGTTCCGAAACATTCCAAAGCTCGATCCTGGGTGAGCGTGGACGCACACGGTGGTACGCAACCCGACGGCGGGTTGCACCGTCGTGAACGGAAGCGTTTCGATCGTTTCGGCCAACCGGTATAGTGGTCGAGGTAGCCACTCGCAATCGATATCGGCCGATCAGCTAAAGCGGTCAAGGACACGGGTTCTAATCAACCGGCGAACGAACGAAGGTCGTTCCCTTTTCCCCGCCCGCGACGACTTCTCCTACCCAGAAAATTTCATTCCGCTGCTCCTACTGCGCGCGCGCGCACGCGTCTCGTCGTTTCTCAATAATAACATTAACCAAAACATCCGGCGATTCTTATCGCTCTCATTTAAGAGGCTTACCTCAATTAGAGCCCGGCCTTTTATCGTACAGGTTGGGCCAAGAAAAATCTTTCACCCCGAGCTTTGTTCTTTAAGAATTAATTTCGGCAAGGAATTACGTTCAGAGGAAAAGTATCTAAGAGATAAAACATATTTATTCGATAAGTATTGATAATATAATAATATATTAATTTACACTAATATACATATTTTTATACTAAGAACAAACTTTTTTTCCAGTGGAGAAAATATATACTTTCTTAAATCAATCGTGATTTGAACACCGATGGTAGGTTTCGATGTTCTATTCCTACGGTGTATTATTCGCTACCGACATTTTCTGGCCAAAATTAATTCTTAGCGATTGCATATCTGAGAATCTTAAATGACACACATAGTTTCGACCAGTTCTTTTTTTTATTTCTCAACCGACAGATTCGTGCGAAAATGCCGAATCTCTTACGATCCCACGCGTCCACCGAAAGCAGAAGCACGACCGATTTCAGGGTTTCTCGCAACGAAAGTCGGTCGAGAGCGAGATCGCCGAGCTGAAAACCTTCCCTCGATCCCGCTACGCCGAAAAACCGTCGTAATAAAGATCGAACAATCCTTTTAATTACGTTCCCTCCCTCGTTCGCTCGGGAGGCTCGCCTCGGTTAGAAACCGGTGTTTGATTACGCACAGAAAACATTGCCCAGGGAGATAACCCAACGCCGCCGTCGAGGCGAGTGCACCATCGTCGAGGACGAGGAGGCGAAGGAGCGGGAGAGGGTGGAAAAACAAAGAAGACGGGGTGGCGAGGCGGTGAAAGGGCAACCGAGGGCAGAATAAATCACACAAAGCATCGATACGAAAGAATGAAATCCATATTCAGATTCGCTCATGTATCCGGCACGGTTCTTCACCGCGAAGGACGACGGGGGTGGGGGAGGAGGACGAAGAGGACCAGCGATTCTTCTTCTTCTCCTCTTCCCGTCTCCTATTCATGTCGCAGCGGAAGAAGAGAGACGAAGAAACAGAGAAAGAGCGAGAAAGAGGGGCGAGAGGGCGAGATCCTCAATCGCGGTTCAACGACGACGAGCGCGCGAAACAAGCGCGATTATTATATTATTACTCGAAGGGGTATCACGTTGCCGTCATAACCACGTCGGGGCTGCGCTTTGTTCGCGTGACAGCGATAGGGCCCATTTATGTCGAGAACACTCGCGGCCGCCGATATAATGGCCGGATAAATCCTCGAAAGCCTACAATACGTCGTAGGTACGCGTCTCGTCTCGTCGGTATTAACTCCCCGGAACGGGGGTAGTAGACGCGGGGCAGGCANGAAACACGACGAGGCTCGCATCGTGGTGAACGAACGACGGCGAGCGCGGCCCGAAACTTCACCTCGTTCTAATTAGTATCGATTACCGAAAGGAGCGTCCCTCGTGTTCCCGCGCTCTCGTGCGTTCCTCGATCTCACTCTCCCATTGTGTAACAGCCTGAGAGAGAGAGGGGGGGGGAGAAGAAGGGAGAGAGGGAAAGGGAAACGGAACATCGTACGTGTACTCGTAGCTCGAGGATATTTGCCCGCGGTGTAATTTTTCGACCGCGTCAACGGATTGACTTGATCTCTCCGCCGGATCACCGGGAGACTGCGGTCGTAGGTGGGTGCCTCGGTAGCGTATCACCGGGGGAGAGCGGCAAAGGGTAACGAGGGGAAACACAGGGAAGGGCGACAATGACCCCCCGGCGCAACTAAAGGGCGCAGCAAAGGGGCGCTAATTAGGGTAGTTAAAATTCGTCCGTTCGGGGCTTGTTGTGCACTGGGCGGGGTGTTTTCTTTTTGTTTCCTTAACGTTTTTCATCGGTCCCCGTGTATGAAATCACGTCGTTGAGTCAGCCCACGTGTCTCTCACGATCCTCCCCCCGTGGCTTCCGCTTCCTTCGCGCGCGTCGTTTCTCGATGTGTGGTTTCTGATAAATGTATCTGTCCGTCAAATATGAATTCTTTAACAAAGATAATAGAATAATTTTAATAAAGATAATCAAATAATTTTAATAAATAAAATATACGTGTTAAATAACACTAGTTTATAAAAAATTTTTTTTTAATGTTTTGAGGTTTAACGTGCAAAAAATGATTTTTTTGCGATATTGGAAATTTTTCTATAAAAAATTTATCTTATCTTACATTTTTTTAAATCCTGATCAGAAATGATTAAAGTATTGTTCATCCCCTATAAAATGAATTTTTTTTATTTTAATATTTTATTATATTATAAGATAATTTAATTATTTTACTTTTCAGCCAAATTATGAATATATGAAATATCAAATATCGCGAAAAGCGATTTTTTGCACTTAAACTTCGGATATTTTCGAAACCTAACGTATTGGCGAAATTTGGCCTATAGAATCGTTTTCAGAATCCAAAAATCTATAAGAAACATCTTGTCTCATTTGAAATAATTTGTTATTGTAAACTAGTGTAATTCTATGTTAATTATATAAATTTATATAAATCTTTAAATGATTAAGGCAATTTCATCAGTTATTTATATGAAGAAATCTAGATAATTACTATTACATAGTGATTACTAAACAAATAAATATCCAAACTCACTGTATGCAAACTGTTGAGAGTAAAAAACTTTTGCTGATATCACCACCTTTTCTCTAATTTCGCGAATTTAATTACCTTGACAAGTGGCAATCTGTGTACAATTACCTAATTAATTACCTAATTAATAATTTCTATTCTTCCTCTCTTCCCATAAAACGTAAACTTATTCGTCGCTTCACGCCATCGGCGTCGATCTCTCAGGCGTTTCTCGCGCCTGAAGTGGCGATCGCGTTAAGCCTTAAAATTTTCACGATCGCCTCTCTCCGCGCTAATCGTCCCGGATCAATCAGCGTGGCGCGAAATGCGCGGCGACGCGGTACATTCATCCTGTAAAAGTGCTCGTTATTTATCCGGCTCCCTTTCGCGTCTTGAATCGCGTAAACAAATGCGCGAGCGTGCAGTGTGTCAGTAAGAGATTGCTTCCGCTCGCAAGGCGAACCGCCACGAAGTCCGTGACGAGGAAACGCTGGCAACGCTCCCCGTTTTCGATGAGCCTCGGACACGTGGCGAGGCTTAAAATATGAGACGGACTTTTTCGTACGTCGTCCCGCCGCGAACTCGAGCCGGGGAGTTTATTTTTCGAGATTAATTAAATGCGTTCGACACATCCCCAGCACCGACTTTCTCGGAAAATCCAAGCGCATAGTGATAAGAAGTGCGATCACGGCACCGTATAATCGTATCTCTCTCTCTCTCTCTCTCTCTCTCTCGAGGAAACAAGGCGAGTGATTCCGCGGGTTTCTTAAAACAGAAGCGATCTTAATTAGGGGATGGTCCATACCTCCCAACGGGATACTCATGTCCGCTTTTTTCGCGTACGCACGCACACACGCACGCGGTAAATTGGAAGAAAAAAAAAACCACGCAAGCCTCGAGAGCCCAAGGGATATCAAGCGGAATACCAAGAGCGCCCGCTCACGTTCGCGAAAGTACCCATCTCTCACGCGCATTACGCGTACGCGCGTACACGGCTTGAGCGTTGAGCGCGTCGACGGCTAATTAGCGGATTCTCCGGAGCTAATTCGGAGCCGATTTTCCCTCGACGAGAATATGCCCGAAACGGTTTTCGGCCTTTTGACGATTTAAGATCAAGAGCTTCCGCAAACTCCGCAACACTCGGTGCTGCAGGCATCTGTTTCTTTTTATCTGACGAAACCACCTCTTCTCATCAGTCTCAAAAAGATTTCGTCTTCGAGGAAATTTAATGTGATTTAGTAGCAAAAATGCGTAATGATGGAGATCGGGAGACCGCAATGGCAAATGGTAACCTTCCTCGAACTTCCTCTTAAACTTATTTTTCACCGGAGAAAAATCGATTTGAAATTATACTGAAAAAAAAAATATCTGAAAAGTAAAAAATATTCTGTAAAAAATATTTATTCGACGGGTACTAATAACATGTTTACTTACACTATAAATATAATACTATAATTATAATATAAATATTTTTACAGTGAGCACAGTAAAAAATTTTGTGTTACAAATAGCCCACCCAATCTTAGTAAATGTGTTATCAGTACGCACCGAATAAATATTCTTTATTCTTTACATATTTCTTCTCTCAATGTAAAAATATGAAAACTGGACCAAATTATTATTTAAGAAATGATTAGGAGATTACAAACGAACGAAGATGATAAAAGTACGAAAATTATATTCATGGAAAACGGAACGGCCGAATTCATTTCGCGGCGGAGAACGCGCGACTTCGAGCATCCACGGCGGAATCTGGATATTTTCCGCGACGGATACTCGTGGCACGTCCAGAGAGAGAAAGAAAGATACGTCGTCCTCCTTCCGAGGAGCACCTGTACAAGCACCGAACGGGAAATAAAGCGTACCTCGCCAGCCGCTCAGTAACGCTGTCTATTGAAAAATCCGTCAGACGTCGTCACCGATAAATATCGTTTCGATAAATCTCTCGCGGGCGGTACATCAATCTGGCTTACGTTCGCCGTCCCGATACGGATATCCTCGTCGTAGCGCGAAAACAGCACCCACTCGCCCTCCTCCCTTAGCCCGTTCCTCCCCCTCCCTCACCGCCTGCTCCTCTTCCACCCCCGTGGTGTTGGTTCAGGCTTTCGTTGCGCCGGGTTAAGGGTCGTTCACGCGTGAAACAAGGAGCCGGCGAGTGCCCTGGCGGGATCTTAACGCTCGGTTAGACAAATGTTGTCGGATACCACGATGCTTGCATTAGCATATTGCGCCGCACCGCGCGATTTGCATTTCAGGATGTTCATGGGAGGGGCTGAGGACCGGGGGCGAGAGAGAGAGAGAGAAAGAGAGAGAAGGGGAGAGAAAGAGTAGTAGTGCAGGAGTGGTAGTACGGAGGATACTCGCGTTTTCCAACTACGGCGAATCACCGAAAGTAAATAGGATGTGCGTTGCGTGGACGCACAATCGTATGACCGATCGTCGTCGAGCTCGTCGCGTTTCGAATCCGCGACTCGAAAAAGCGGGAAGATCACGAAACCGCGGCGGATCGACATTTCCCGGGATGGGGCGAGAGCGAGCGCGTTCGATGATTTTGATTTATCGAGCGGAAAACCGAGCCAACTTTTGTTTTTGGGCGACGAGGAGCGATGGTTTTTGTTTTCACGTTGCAGTATTCTTATCGTAATTCGAAATGTCGGATATACCTAATTACAAGGAAAGGATCTGAATCTCTCCTCTCTTTCAATTGCGATTTCTGGAAAATCGACTTGGTGGGAATTTTTGTTTTTCTCATCAAAGGAAGGGAAAATCTCAATTTGCGAAATTTCCGGCGCGTCCACTGAAATTTTTCCGTTACCTTAACATGGGAATATGTTAAAAAGTATACAAATATTTATTAAATGAACACATTCACTTTGTTAACACATTATTTTTTAACATAATCGTCTTGTTAAAGTGACACAAAAATGTCAAAAGTCCAATTATTTATACAAAATGTGTGAGTAATTAACGCTGAAAAGTCGAAAGACAGGGGGGAGGGAGAGAGCACGATGAGACGCCGCGCACGCTTGATCTGCAGTATCTATTCCGTATGATAGACGCTGCACACGGGCGACTGAAAATAAATCAAAGCATTCCCGTAAAGCGCTTTATACATATACACGGGAGCCTTCATTTGAAAGCAAAGAAGAAGAAAATGTCGGCGATCCTCCATAAATATCCCACCTCCGCGTAACTCTCTCGCTAGCCATGTCCGAAAATAGTTGAAGCTCGAGAGCGTCAACTCAACTACAAGTATCAATCTGATGTGCTCCGCTATAATAGCGTACTGTCGCGAATTAATTACTGTCAATCTCGTTATCGCGACGATACAAGTGGCACTTGTTACATTGTGAAAATGTTAAGCCATCTACCTCTTCTCACGAGCATTTCGATTTTTCCTTGAAACGTCAATACGTCCAGATATGTATAAAATAATTTTGCATTATATTTTGTATTTTCTCATGAAGCACGCATTAGAATATAAAACGTAAATTTACAAAAAAATATATCCCATATTTTTATCCTATACGATTATAATAGTTTTATAATCATATTTCACATACATTTATATTTATATTCGTGAACATTTCTCTTAACAAATATTTTTCATATTTGGTTATATCGATAATTTCGCGAGCATCGTCGTTGATTAAAAACAACGTAAAAATCGTCGCGGCGCGTAGGATTAAACTGCAACGCGCGAAAGTAACTTTCGAGAGAGACGACACGGAATATAGCGGAATGACAGGATAAGGCAAAGTAAACTAGGATGTCAGAGCGGTAAAATAGCGTCTAATGTATTCTAGCGAACCTAATCCTGGCTATACTCCGTCGTCCTGCGACGCATTCCGCCGCGTTCCGGCTTACTCTCACTCTAAGTTTACTCCGGTACATTCCGGCGTATTTTGCAGCATATTCGCGGTCGCTCGGCACGATAAAAGTGATACAGAAATATTCCGAGGCTCGAGACCGGCGCGGCACGCCGATCGGATTAGGTACGTGCGCGGTATCGCGGCTCTACCGCGACTACACTTTTCATCGCACCCTTAATTTATTAAATCCTACACGGGGAAAAAAAATTAGTCTTGAATCAATGACAGATATTTCCATATATATAATCAAAAATATTATAATCTTAGAAGATTTCTAATCTTAAGATATCTCACACAACGTCCATTTTTGAAAGACTCACTTTTTACTGTAATCAATTTCATTTTTGTCCCCATTTTAATTTTACTTATTTTACTCTTTTATTTATTTATTTATTTTGTTTTTTTTATTTGACTTGTTTACACCAAAATTAACAACGATTTCTTTTCCGGCGACAAGCGACAGGTATCGCAGCTCCCCGGCCGGCTATTGTCTCGATCTTTCGCTCCACGAGAAACGCACACACACATACACACGTCCATGCGTGCGCGCAGAGCTCAATCTGCCGCGTCTACACGCGACGATCGCGAACGGCGAGTGCATTTCCGGCCGACGGTGAAATTCGCTACTTATCTCTCTCGTCGCTATTTCTGACGCACGCGACGGCCGACGCCGACCGACCGACACCATCGCCGGTCTTCGCGATTATTGCATCAGAGGCGATCGCGGAGATCCGGCACGTAGAGCACACCGAGTCCCCGGTAGTAATCCACGTGCGAATCGCGGGACGCGTAGGCGCCTTCGCTCGCTCGCTCGCTCGTTCGCGGGTGTCGACGAGAGGCATCGAGGGCGCGATTTATCGCGGCGCGCTCTCTCGCGAGGAAAAGAGAGCCGTCGTCGTGTGCTGTTGGTGGTCGTTAATTCTTGTCGCGCGCGTCCTACCGCTTTGATCAGCGCGAGTATGCTAATTGTCGCTCGCCGCCTACTCGCCGCGACGACGAGCAGCCCGGCAGCAATGAAAGGCGACGAGAAGGAGGACAGGCTGGCAGGCGGGGTGAAGAAAAATCGGGATGAAAAACGAGGGGACAGAAGGGAACGGTACCGCTAATCGCATCGCCATTATTTCGGAAAAACGACCGATCGCGGCCGCGCGCCGCTAATTGCTCGCTTCCGACGAGGTCGATGCGACGCGTCGATAAGATTCCCGAGGATTTTGACCTTTGACTGTTGGACACCGCTATGTGATGACCATGATTCCGAATCGAAGTTTCAGTCCTAATTGAAGTCTAATTTAATTCTGCATTTAGTGTTCAAAGGCATTTCCATTGTGCTCCTTTGGCGCTACAAACGGGGAAGCTATTGCCGTTTTCTCCAATTGAAGACTTAATGCAGAAATAAAATTTGATTCAAGGTTCGATATATTGATGTTCGTCGCTAGGTACAACAGCTGTCATTTACTTAGTAGATCAGGCCATTCTGAACGAAAACGTCCTTCACCATTTTGCAAATAACACGAAAATTTTGGAGTTATTAATTGAAGAAGCCACTATACGTGGCCATTTTCAATCATTAATAATTCAAAATTTTGCGTGGTTGTTCGCAAAATGTAGAAGACTTTTTGCTCACATTGATCACAAGTATGTAATAAATGGACACGGCTTGTGTCAGATATGTAATCCATGTATGCAAATCAGTGAAAAACAATTCAATCTGTGTAAAAGAAGTCCAGCGGTCAAAAAATCGATTTCCTATGTAATATCTCATTACTCGAAGTCTTCCCCTCTCTCTCTCTCCCTTTCACTCTAACGAATCCAACGTATGCAACGACGAATCGAGATCCAGGAAATGCGAGACTTGGTCGAATCAGCGCGAGACGTCGGGCACGTTGGAAGTCGTTCGTGAAAATCTACGTGAGAGCTGTTTTGCGTCTCTTTTTTCCCCGGGTCCAGAAGAGACTTCTTCGTTCGTCGAGCGAGATAACCCTCCATCGAGGGCGATCGTCTCATCCGAGCGAAGAAGCGAAAGATCAAGACTGGAGTGGATGACTTTGGCACTCTCGAGCATATACACTATGTCGCAGTGTATACGACTCGGAGACACAACGTATAACAGCGGCCGACACAGTATTTATTTTGTCCCGCGTGTCGCCGTATGTGAAACCACCATTCATACCACTTCTCTCTCACCCTCTCTCTCTCTCTCTCTCTACCCCCCCGGTTCTGACTCTCTCTTTTCCTCCGCTCTCTTTGCTCGCGGTATATATGTATACCTTCGCTAAGAAGACAATTATCTCGCAGGCGAGGCTCGCTTGCGGCGGCGTGCTTTGTACCGCAGCTGTCTCTCTCTCTCTCTCTCCCTCTCTCTCTCCCTCTCTCTCGTCGCGTTCCTCAAATCTTCGAAAGCGTTTCGTCGGTACGGGACCATTATTGGCTCGGGCCTCGCTCCGGACCGCGTGCGTACGGACCGGCGCCCGAGAGAGCCCGAGCCTTTAACCTTTAACGGCCATTGGAATTTCCCGCCGAGCCGCACGGATTTCCACGTGGGAAATGACGGGCGAAAATACATATCGCGCGGCTCAGCGCGCGAATCGCTCGGCAAACTCCCGCGAGACATCGCGCGACATTGATTGTCTTTCGTTCAAATAAGATCTCTCAAATTGGGCAATCTTTGCGTTGTAATCTAAAAAATGAAAATATGTATAATAAATAAATATGTATAAATAAATAAGTATATCTATATATAATAAACCGCGATTTTAACTTCTCGAGTTCAATATGCGATAAACCAATATTGTAAATTAAAGGATTTTTCTAATCCCGTAAATAAAGATCTATTATTATTTTGAAGGGGGTATTTTGGCAAAACGAGCATAAAAAAATAGCATGTCTTAAAGCAATGACAGCTATTCTCGTGTATGTATAAAGAAGAATATTACAATATACTTAAACGATTTTTAGTCTTGAATTAATACTCGCATTCAATCAAAATAAATCAATATAATCAATACAAATCCAATCAAAACTTTCGAATTCAACGTGGCGGACTTGACATAGCCGACGCAATCTATTTCTGGATCGCAAAAATTTACGTCTGAATTTCTCCAAAAACCCCGAAACTCCCTGAAAAAGAATTTCCGTGCAAAATCTATCATCCGTATTCTAAACTGCGGCATTGCGAAATTCTGGACATTTCGGAGCCGCAGATTTAATTTCGGCGTCCCTGGGAAGCCCTTTACGCAGATCCAATCGTTCCTTCGTGGAAACCATTTCTCGTAGTGAAGCGATTTTCTTTGTTAACAGTTAAGGGACTAATAAACGGCCGACAATGGGATTTTGGGATCAGATTGGGATTCGTCCGGGCTGTTTAAAGACGTGTAATTCCGCACCGGTAATTTCAACGTTTGTTCTTTCTCTCTCTCTCTTTCTCGGTCTCTCTCATGAGGAGCACGAAACCGCAAAAGAACCGCGTCACACTTTCGATGCGCGGTTTTTTGTTTGCGCGCCGGACGGGATCAAAGCGGGCGTGCAGCAAGTACGCTGAGAATAATCGTTGTCGTCGTCGCCGTCGACGACCGACCGACCAACCGACCGACCGACCGGGTGGAGGATAACTTTTGCACGCGTACAGCCGCGTCCGATAAATCTCCCGGGCATATCGCTCGAATAACATGTGTATAAACATAAAATAGAATAATATAATATCGTAAATCGCAAGCACGTGCGCACGACGAGCCGCGGCTTCAAAGGAGGATGCGACGCAACGAGGATTTCGGGGATCGAACGATCCTACGAATAGCGGCCCGCTGAACATCTTACGACAACCTGTCACTCGTGAGAGAGATATTCGGACAGGGCTGTGCGTCACTTGGGACGTAATTAATTCCCCGTAAAAATCAATTTATCGTCTTATTGATTAATAACACGGCAATATTTCAAGATACGTTAAAGTTTATTACTTCAGCTTGACATGTTAAAAAAGAACTCGATTTACAATTTCCCCCCCCCCCCTTAACCACATTCGTTCATCCACATTTTATATTCACCTGACTAATTATTCCCTATCCCTTTTATTTCCCTTTATTTCTTTTTTATTTTTACTAGTATCCTTTTCTATTTCCATCCTATTTCTATACTTTCTATCCTATTTTTATCCTATTCTTCGCAGCCTCTTATAACTAATTACACATCCTTCTTTATCCTCAACTATTTTCTACCTAATTTCGCGCTGAACACAACGATTTACTCCTTTTTTACATCTCTATGCTCTCTACCTTATTTCTCTTCGCCGAAATCCTTTCCTTTATCATTATTTTTATCTTCTTCTTCTTTCCTCTTTCCTCTCTTCTTCAACTCCTTTCCTCTCCCTTTCCATAACTTCTTCAATACATTTCCTTTGACTATATCTATCTCATCATCCTACAGCCTTCTCTCCATTTTTCATCCTTATCCTTACATAGCTCTTCAAACCATTCGCTTATTCTATCGTATTCTCCTAAATAATGGTATTTCAAAATGTGTGAATTGGTATACTTTGTGTACACAATAAAGTATGAAATATCTATAATCTTTAATCAATAATCTCCATATTTAATATTTGAGTAAATACGATAAAAAGAATTGAACCTTAATATTCGAAACTAATTAGAACGCTTGGCTAAGAGATACATGACTCCGTCCAATTAATAGTTTTACCTGCCACACACGTTCTGCGCAACATATAAAAGCGAGAAGATCCGTGCCGAGCAGCGCACGATCGCGCGACTCGGGTTTCTAGGATCGGTGGAACAACGTTTCCCTCTTTTTCAGACTCTCCGCGGGTGAATGGTCGAAATCAGTACACGGTGTACTCAATGCTTCTTTTTCCTCCTTCGGCCGACGCGATAGCGCCGATAAACAAGGGACATCGGGAAGAGCGCGCGGCAGGAGGATCGAACCGGAGGAGAAGCCGCAGCTGAAAAACGGAGAGAATGGGACGCGTGAGAGCGACGTACGGAAGAAAGGGGAAAGAAAAGGGAGAAAGACGAGAGACTAAGAGACAGAGAGAGAAAGAGGCCAAGACGTACACATAGGTGCACGGGCCATTGAGCCCTACGAGTTGGTGCAACATGAGAAAGTCTGATTAGCTCTTTCGTTTCTTATTGGAAAACTTTCATTGCGGCCAGCGTCGCGGCGCGGAGGGAGCGCGGGGAGGAGCCGGCGCGCCGCCACCACGGGAGAAATTCCATCTCAACGGGAGCAGCTCAATTTAGCAGAAAATTCTTTATGCTTTCTCCCAATTACCCCGGTGTTTACCCTCTAAACCGGAGGCCCCCTTCGCCCGCCGCGCCTCCCCACGTCGCGTCGCGCGTCCGCCCCTTTTTCTTTACGTATATGGATTTTCCGCTTATTAAGCCATCGTCCCGCGTGGCCCCTGACCCGAGAATCTGGCCAATCTGGGCCCGCGGTGTCGAGAAATCACGGTATTGTAATTTCTCGGCGCTTCGCAGGCGAGCGAGCGACGGAGCGAACGAGCGAGCGGAAGAGAAACGAAGGGGTCTGGGGAGTTTCTCCATTTCGCAAGTGTGCTGCTCTTCGGGAGATAATAATAAGGTCGAGCCATCGCGTTACGCGTTAACGGAGCTTGTCTCGGAACTATGCGAGTTCTCTCCTGCGAGCGAGCGAGTCAGATGTAACTTTCGTCCGTCTCCCCTTCGGGTTTACTTTCGCGCGAGATACCGGAGTCTGATCCAATTAATCGCCGTCGAATCGTCAATAATGAGCCGCGCGCATCCGCCTAACGAGCAACCTTATCAACTTTTACCCTCTGAAACAAATCGGTGTCTGCTACCTCCGTTGAGTTACTCGCGAATTTCTCGAATGAATTACCCAGAGTTTCGAGTTCAGAATCGCGAGCTCCTCGGTTAATAATTCTCGATTAATAATTCTTCAGGGAGTTTATCAAAGCTAGAAAGAAACGATTCGATTTTTTACGCGACTAATGCGAGATCTGTCAATTGTGTGACGAGATTTTCTTTCTTCTTGTGGGATCTTGCGGTGAATGTTGATTCACGATACTATATCTTCGTCGACAATGCGTGAATTAATAAAGAAAAATTATGCCTGTCAGCATTCACGAAGAAGTTCCAATTGGAAGTGCGCTAATCATTCGTATACGAATCAGGTTGAATCGTCGTCGATTGGATTCGAGTTAGTTTTCGAATCTAAAAGGTTTGAATTCGCATAGTACGACATTAGAGAGATTCAATTCGACGTGAAAATTTCAGGTTCGATTTCGAGTATATTATCAAAAATTCGATTCGATCGCGCAGATACTTGATTCACACATCTCTACCGTCAAAAAATGTCACATGTCGTATGACTCGCTCGAAGAACTCGAGTCTAACAGAACTCGAAACTTGGATCTCACGCGTGACGAGTTTCAAATGACGACTGAAAAGCACAGGTCTTTAGTCGCTACACGAGTCGAGACACGCGCCAGTTTGTCCCGTGTGCTGCGGGATGAAACGCCACGATAGGTACGCGCGTTCTCGAAATAAAAATCCGTCCTGGGACGACGCGTAAACGGTACGCCCTCGCGTTTGGTGTCGCGTCACTTCAAAGACCGAGATTTTTCGGAAGCGCGCCGCGCGCGTCTTTGATGGTCAGCGAGCCTCGCCGCGAGAAGCGGCCGGATGTATACGCCGCCGTGTACGATTTTCTTCCACCCCTTTCTTTTTTGCTCCCCTCCCCCCTTTTTTTCCTTTCCTTTTTTCAACGAGTTGCAACGTCGCGATGAATACGTTCGTTCGCCTTTGTTCTCCGCCGGCTCGCAACGTTTACAGCCTGAACGAAGGATCGACGGATTTCAGGTGGATTTCAGCTGGTTCGTGAACTTGAACGAGAGGAAGAACAGCGTATTTTATTTGGCGAACTAACTGAAATCCAACCAGATCTTCCTCTTCATTTTCTTCCTTCAACCCTCCAATGGCAAGGTGGATTCTCAGAACATCAAAGCGCTTTTCAAAGTGTTTTACTGCAGTTATTTCAAGTCGGCCGGTTAAAACTTATTGCGAAGATGCACGTATTAAATGGCCAATCAGAAGCCGAGCACAGGGTCGGATCCGACCCCAACCCCACCATTAGAGGGTTAATAACTTCGATGACGCGTCACGATCGACGCGAGGAGCGATGCTCTTCAAGATAGGATTAGTTTCCAAAATGGTACGTTTCGTAATTCCGCGTCCAATTAGCCAGCGCGCCTCAGTAATTGAGGAGCAGAAATTGACGGTCGGACACGGTGGGGATTGTGAAATATTTACAGATTCTACGAATCTGACCGGCCGAGGGACCGAGGGCTCGGTAAAGCGGACGCGTTCCACATAGGCTAATTTAGTTGTCGCGCGACAACTAAATCACGTTACATTGTGCTACTTTGGCGACAGACTTTTTTACTCTTTTCCGAACGGAGTGCGGCGTTTCACGCAGTGGTAATTAAGACGCGAACGATAAGAGGAGTTGCGGTTTGTTTTTCACCGGGCAGGAGAGAGCGAGAATGAGAGAGGAACGCACGCCAAGCTGAGAGAGCCGAGCCGTGCTAGAATTCGATACGGCGAGACGTTTCGTGTGTCACGACGATGGTCACGATCTGTTTTCTCGTAATCGCGACTCGCGATCGCACCTATGACGAACGCGCGCGTCCTACTTCTTCTTCTTCTTCGTGAGCCATGCTAACGAGTTAATCTCCCAACGCAATCGATTCGGCCGATCGATTTCTGCATTGTACAACTTCCGCGTGTGCGCCACGGCCGGCGGTGTAAAGCAATTTTCTCGCTCGCGTGTGTAATTAGCGTTCACAAATGTGACGCTTTATTACTTTATCGCGTCCACGGCCCTCGGGTCATATTAACTCGAAGGCGTGCGCGCAAGAGAGAGAGAAAGAGAGAGAGAGAGAGAGAGAGGGTATAAATAAAAACGAACGAGTTAAACGTGGAAAATATCGCAGCGACCGTCAATTATCCCAAAAGCGGACGCGAATAATAAAGATACGAAAGAAACGAGTAAATTCAACGGGGAGAAAAGTACCGCTGCACGGTTAGCAAGCGTCCAAAAGCGCACGAACGCGAATAATAAAAGCGCGAACAAAGCGAGCAGAATTGCAAATATTTTAAATGCTGTTCCGTCGAAATTATTCTTGTTATTACCCGTCACCGCTATTCTACTTTGTCCTCGCGCTACTTCACATTGTTTTCATCATTTTCATTATTTCTTGGACGTTGCAATTTTCATCTTACTCTATCGTGACTAAAAATTTTCGCTATTATATTCAAATAATGAAGTTTTAATATAAATATAATAATGATAATTTCCAGCTCTAGTTTATACCCGATAATAAATATTATCATTATTGTTATTATTAAAATCGGACGTAAAGGAAATATAAGAATCGCGCTGTATCATTGTTCAAAAGCCACGAGCGAGAGCGATAGAAATGTAAGTGAGGCAAATAAATTAAACGCGTGGCACACAAATCGTGATAAGACCGGAACGCGTTTTATTCGGCATACACGCTCGGATAATATACGTGGGTCTATTCAAAGTGACGGTGGATCTTTCGCAAGTACCATCGATATCGTTCGAGCGACGTCCGTGGCCCTTCACGTGCCCTACTCAGCGAGTTATCGTATCGGTCGATCACTCCGCGTCACGCTCGATCGCCCGTTCGAGGATCAATCTCCTAACGGTGAGTACCGGCGCCGCTGCTGCCGTTTGAATCGCATTTGCGTTAGCTACGGTTGTTCGAGAAAAAGGTATCAGTGATCTCTTTCCCTTCTTCTCCCCTCCTCTCCGTCCGCTTAAGTATCACTTACACAGCATATCGATGTCGTGAAAAATTCAAGGCGAATGCCATTGAAAAGTATCGATGGCTGCGAAAGAAGTGAATTAGGAAAGCAGATATCCAACGTACTGGAGTTATCTTTAAGATTATCTGCTACATTTGAAAATGTTATCTAAGGGAGATCGAATGAAGAAACATCGAGACAATTCCAATCAAGATGTCGCGGTAACGGAATGCACCGATAAGACAAGATTATTATGAGCAATTGTGCATTTACTTTTGTTTGTTTGTTAATAACTCGTTTTGACTAGGTGGACAAACAAGAATTATGAATGGACGAACGTGGGCAAATCGTGGACAATTGATTCCAGTGGGTGATTTAAAAAAAAAAACACACACTCAGGGGAAAATACAATATGGTAACATATAGGTATGTGAAAAATTTAACACAACAATTTCAACAAGAACCGATTTTAACAAAGTACGAAATGTTTTTTTAATATGTAAGGGTGCTGATAGCCAAAATTTGCGAAATTTTTTACCTGATTGTAATTTTGCCTCGCGGAGTCGATAAAAAAGATTTTTTCGCGGACAAACGTGGCCAAAGCGGCGAATTCGATCAAAATTCGCATTTCGAGGTGCTAAATTGCGCAGACCTGAATTCCCCGGAGGAATCGAAGCCGAATTTCGTATCGGGCGACCGCGGACATGTTCGGTCCGATAAACGCGGTGAATACACGCAGGCTTTCTGCCGATCTAACAATTTTATCAAAACGCTCTCGCCGAGAGAACGCGCTATACAACGGCGGGGCACAACGTATGCGTCGTAGACACACAGAAAAGAAGGGAAAGGGGCAGAGAAAGAGAGAGAGAGAGAGAGAGCCGAGGTCACACGCAGCCCTGGCTCGGCGCTCGGTGGAGACGCGGCATTTTATGGTGAACGCGTTTTATTGCTCACGGCTGCCGCGGCGAAGTAGTCGGCGACGTTCAAAGGCCGATGCGGAACAGTAAAGGCTAGTTTAACGGTGCTAACAGCGACCGCAACACGAAATGTATTACTATACCACCAGCACGATCTCGGCCGTTCCCTCCGTTTCGCTCTCTCTCTCTCTTTCTATCTTTCTTCCCCTGTCCCTCCCCCTTCCCTGAGATCCCCCTTGCACGCCCCCGCCGCGCCCAAGACCCACATCTGACATCCCCTGTCGATAGCGCGATAATTTACGGCTACGTATGAGTTTAATTAAATTTTCCGGTCAAGAAGTGATGTCGCCTCGCCTGCGATCAAGTGTGACCTCGTGCAGCGGATTTCGGAAGAATGCAGGGTGGTCCTTCCGGTCGGACCGAGTCACATCGCAGAGACATCACCGCGAAATGTTTCATGTCGCATCCCAAATTCTTAAAATGTTCAGTCCTGCTCTTTTTAGCTAAATTAAACTAATGCTGCATTGAAACTTCGTTCCTTTCCCCTGCGACGCTAAGTTGTACAGTTGTTTCACTCGAACGGCAACCATGCAGCCTAGCTCAGCCAGAAAAGGTAAACCTACCGTCTTAGAATCGTGTTTGTCTTCCGTTCGGTCTTGAGCCAGGACCCGCATCCGAACAAATATTATAAATAGTTTAGATATACATTGTAAAGCTTGGAAAGTACTGGCAAGGGATATAGGTTAAATAAAAGAATGGCTCATATACATAGGCAACTCGACAAAAACAACAACTGAAATTTAGTTAACTTAGCTAATTCTTTTTAATTCTCCGTACGTAGTTTTTAGCTCCCACAGCTAAGAACTAGGTCTGATAATTAAAATTTCAGTCGTATCTCATGGACAGCTAATTCCTTTTTTCCGTGTAGCAGAGAAAGCGTATCCGCGTAACGACGATGCGAGAACCTCTTCCCTCGGGCGGGCATTCTCGCGAAGTGAAACTGCGGAGACAAACGGTAACGTTTCTCTCGATTCATAGTTCCAACTTTAACCGAACCGGGCGGGTTCACGGTTGAGGTTAACCGGTGTCATCAGTGCCGGTCGTCAATTTCGGGTCAGGTGTTATTTCCGGATTGGTCTACAGTTATTCACGCATATCGCAAGAATAGATAGACGGTAGATGTTGGTCGATAAGAAACTCGGGGATGCTCGAGTAATTTGGGAACTTATGTAGGAAGATGTACATCGATTTCTTTTTTATCTTCTCGTCAAGCGGGTGGGCGACTTCGCGGCGGGAGGGACACGTCGGGTGGACGGAAACGGAGGATAACCCGGAGAACGGTAAGCGCGCTCGAAAACGTCCGTACAGGAAGCGGATCCCACGAGCTTATAAATAAGCACAGTTTACGCTCGCGCGAGGGAGAAAGAAAGGGAAGAAAGGAAGAAAGAAAGAGCAAGGGAGCGAGCGAACGCCTGTTCGAGGATTAAAATGCCGGTGTGAAGTGAGTCCACCTTACTTTTCAGCACCGCAAGATTTAACGCGAGTTCTGCTCGCACCGGGCTCCAGGGTTCCCGACAGGTCACAACGATAGTTCCGCGTCGAATTAGTGAACAAACGGCGCTCCGTAAGTAAGAGGCGCCGACTTGTTTCCGACTAATTCTCCGTTGACTTTCCCACCCAGAAAAAAATGTAATACACGGAAAAGAAAGCGCTTCGAGTAATTACTCCAACACTATTTAGCAGAAATTTTTACTTGGATCATATTATTTGATACAAGTAAAATATTGGATATTATTTGATACAAGTAAAATATTTTCCAAGTAAATTACCAAAGTAAAATATATATTTACTTGATGTGAAATAAATTTTACTTGATCCAAGTAAAATTTGTTTAATCCAAGTAAAAATTTGCTAAGGAGTATTGAAACAATCATTTACTTGAATCTAGCATTTTTTTCAGTGTATCAATTCAAGACTCATATTCTTATACGTAAGCAAAAATATATAATGTTATATCAAGATAAAATTTGCTTACATGAAGAAATTCTGTATAGAGTTTCACTGAAAATATCATACTTTTGATATTCAAAAATAATTATCATGAACAGGGAGGAAAAATATTAGATAGAAAGGACGGTACCTTCAAACTAAGAATCGCATCAGTTTGAAAATATCGTTATTTCTATCTAAAAATCTAAATTAATTCTAATATTTTTATATTATATATTTTTATGCTTATATATAGACAGTGAAAAATTTTGTGTTAAAAAGTAACACAAAAGTGGACCGTTTTAAGTTACAAAACTTTTTACTTCGTACTAAGAACACGAGTCTTGAATTCATATTAATTTTTCCCTGTGGAATTCAATAACTCTAAACTAATCCGACGGAACTATTGCTATATCGCTAGTTCCTCTCTGTAATTCTAAAATTATCACGCGTGTGTGCAAACAGAAATCGAGATAAATCTCGCGATGCTGAAAGTGAGGCTGCCAACTCCCACACGGCGGCGATTAAAATTGATTTCGTGTTTACGAGATGTCGCGGATACCTCGGCGCGATCCCCTTTTTGCCGCGAGAACATTCCGCGAGAACATCGCGACCCCGTCGCACAGAAAGAGGTAAGAGAAAGAGGGAGAAAGAGAGGAGGTCTTCCTGCCGAAAATAGCCGCGATTTAGCCGTCGGCCTTAATGCGCGCCGCGTCGCCGTTAGCGCGGGATGCCGGATCGAATTAAGGTGCGAGAGACCACGCGACGACTGACCCGTGTGCCGACCTCTAATTATTCCCCGTTTCGAATCGGAGGCATCGATCACCCCGCGGGTTATGGGGCGAGAACGATCGCAACAGGCACGCGCCGACGATTCGCGCGTACACGCGAACCTCTCGCGAAACTTTTCGCCGCGGAAACCGCATCTTTGAAAGAAATTTGTCTTTTGGAATAGAACAAACAAACGGATGGGTGATTCAACAAATACACGGTAAAAAATTTTGCATTGTTAGAAAATGTCATGTTGGAAAAATATTAAACAACTTCTTCGGTTTTATTGTCTCAATGGAGCGGAGTTAAATCATTTTTTTGTTTTAAAAACGCAATATATTATCTCTTTCGAATAATACTAATTTTTCTATCAAACAATATAGTTTACTGTGTGGGACAACATTTTTATTCAAATAAAATGATATTTGATATTAAGTTATGTTGTTTGTATTAAACAAACCCAAGTCACACAAAACACGTATAAATACGAAGAGCAATTAGCGTGGACCTGGCGAATAAAATTAAAAATTTCGGAATTTTTTATCCGCAAAATAATTCGATTACATGAAACTTTAGAAAGTTTTCGTGCCTCTCGAGGACAACTACAAAAAAACAAGCAACGATGAGAAAATTCTGTACGTTATCGTTACCGTCTGTTACGGCATGCAGAGAACAAGGAAAGAGTTCGCCGCGGACTACTTAGGAGAAATATTCCCAGAGACGCACGAAAACCGAAGCGAGGGCAGAAAGGATGAAATTAAGATCGCGCGCGGGAGATATCGGAGGCGCGCGCGTACACGGTTAAAATTGTTCGAGCATTCGGCAGATATCGGAGATAAATGGGCGAGCAGGATTTCGAGAGAGAAGTCGTAAAACGTTTATCTGAATTTTTCTCGCGGCGAGTCTTTACGTAATAACAGGATAATACGCGGCGTGCGTCCGCTGGGGTTCGATAATACCGTTTCGCTTTCGAAGTTCTCCCGAAGACATTGTAGTGTCTCTCTCTCTCTCTCTCTTTCTCTTTCTCTCGCTCACTCTCTCAATTGCCTGACAATTCCGCGGATAAATCGTCACATGGTCGTTCTCGTATTCGCCCTTCGATGCGTCGAACACGGAAAATACGGGCGAATTTTTCCCCCCGCAATTCCCTCCTTCGGGAACGAGATTCCCAATTCCGTCCGTAAGCTCGAAACTGCCGTCGATCTTTTTTATTGTACGTTTACTCCTCGATCCGCGATCGCCGCCGCTGCGTCCGAAGAATCGCTCCGTTATCCGTTTCGTTTCGCGTCGCGGTTAACATTCTATAATCAGTGGAAGATGAGTTGCAACGCTTTCTTTTTCAATGAGATTCGCAACGCATCCGTACAAGCCAAAAGGAGAATTCGCGTTTCACAGTAATTCTCCGAAGATAAATTTCCCCGTGAAGTAACGGATACGTTCTCAAGTTCGTCGAGGTGAAAGTGTCGCAATTCTTTTTTTCCATTGCTTGCGTGCAAATTCACTTCGATTTCATCGTCTTACATTTCGATGAAACCGGACGAAACGAGCGGGGGTCGATGATCGCGAGAGATCGCGGGTCGCCTGGCGAGATGAATCGATCGATCCCGGCCGCTCTCATTCTTTCTCCTTTCTTTTCCCGGCCCGTTGTTTCCCTGCGCGTCCTCGATGCCAGCTCGGAGAGTCTCATTCCGATGCCTCTCCTCGCATCCCCCGATAGATGGAATCGCTTCCGTCCTCCTGGCAGCGGGTCGAGGGCCCCGCGGCAAGGAGGAGAGAGGAGCGGAATGAGAGGAGAGAATGAGAGAAAGGGAGAAAGAGAGATGGCGAAGCGGCGAGGAGAGGCGGGCGCACGCTAAGCTGGAGAAGAAGCCAATCTCAGAAATGAATATGACTGCTGCAAAATTCACGGAACAATCCGCGGGATGCTGAATGCGGCTTGTTTGTCTGTTTGTTTGCACGTCTAGTTCCGGTCTCATTTGTATGCACCCGCGCATCACCGGCGAGAAATCGCGCACGTACACGCGCAAGCTCGCTCGCGCGACCACCCGCTCGTCATTTTCGTCCCGGGCGAAAAACTCGCAACCGACAGAAACGGCGGCAATAAGTCATGAAGCGCGCGAGGATCCAACACGCGGGAGTCAATACTCGGGACTGAAACTATTACCCGATGACAAGAGAGGAGAGGAGAGGAGCAGCCGGGAGCATCCTATTACTCTTGCGTTTCTCCTCGGCGACGCGCGTCGTCCTCCCCCGACGACGACGACGACGGGGAGAGGGGATCTCTTGAGCGTTGAGTTAAGGCCGTAGCGAGAAAACGCAGCGATAAGAACGAGGAGACGAATCGCGCGGAGAAATCTGCCCTGTGTTTCCACTTTTCCCTCCGCAGGAGGGAATACACGCGATCCCGGCTTCTTTTTCGACTCGCGCGCGCGGTAACGGTTATTTGTTCTCTCGCGTCCTTTTATTTTTCATGCTCGCGAGGTGCAGGAAGCCTCGCGCGACGGGAAGCGAGAGAGACCGATGATTCAAGACGGACGATCGACGCTTAGGTCGTTTCACTCGTTCCTTATGAATCAATGCGTTATTTATGCGCGAAATTTCCTCGAGTGTTTTGTTCGACGCGAAATCGAAGAAGAATTTTATCCCGCGCGAAATCCTGAGTCGAAATTCTAAATTCTATATTAAGTCTTCAAAGTGAGGAAGCGGAAACAAGTTTTCCATTTGTAGGATCAGGGGTTAACAATAGAAGGAGTTAACAATAGGAGACCTTTGCAGATGTAATGTAAGAACGTTCTCTTTTCCATTCGAAAAAGGACAGTTTATCTGAAGGATAATTAATTTTTACTCTTTTCTTATTATTTTACTCTTTTATCTGGAGGATAATTAATTTTTACTCTTTTACGATTTCATGCGCTAAGTCACTGTTGTCGCACGCAGTGCTGTGAGAACGGCGACGGCGCAAGCTGCGGGGCAAGGAGCAAGCGGAGAGGAGATGGCCGAATGAAAAATTCAAGTGAAACAAAAAGTCTCGCGGAAGCGCACCACGAGTATCGAGATTATTTAAGCGAGGACCGCGAAAACACACTGCGAGCGAGCCCGAGAAGTGGCACCACTCCGGCAAATTCGGTCGGGAATGAAAGAGCGTCGTGATGCCAGCAAAAATACCGAGAGCAGACGGGCGAGAGGGAAAAGCGACGCGCAGTCGGCAAGCCAAAAGAGGTGGCCGAAAAAGGAAGAAAGAGAAAGAAAGAAAGAAAGAGAGGTGCTCGTGCGGAGAACATCTGCGCGATCTTCCGGCACGCCGGAAGCGGAAGCCGGAGAGATTGTTCGCGAGACAACGGGCAAAGGAAAACGCGACGGAATTTCGAGCCGGCCGAATCACAGCATCGACGAGAAAAAAAAAGAAAACGACGTGTATATACACCGTGGCGGATACAACGGGGGGGTCAGACACTCATTGGTCGGACGGGCCGAAAAAGGGTTGGATTTTCGAGAGAACATCGCGGTGTAAAGGGTGGAGCGCTCGAGGACGCTCGAGCGTCGGGCAGCAGCGCGTGTGCGTTACGCGAAAAAGAATGCGCGGGAGAGCGAGAGGAGAGAGAACAGAGAACGATAGAGAGAGTCCGGAGAGGAGAGGAGAGAGAGAGAGAAGGAGGGAAAGAAAGAATGCGAGAGAGTAAAGAATAACATAAAAAAAAGAGAGAGAGAGAAAGAGAGGAGAAAAAAGGAGGAAAGAAGAGAGAGACAGAGAGTACACGCGCGTGCACGCTCGGCTTTTCTCCGCTCGAGTACACTCGAGCTACGAAACCAGCCTCGAGCTTGTTTCCCACAAGCTTTCTCGAAAGCTTGTTAGCGAGATTCGCCATTTTTCCCACCCCCGCTAGCTGCCGCCGCCGCCGCCGCTGCTCTTCTCTTCTCTCTGCGTCGTACACCTCCCGCCCTCTTATACGCCGCCTCCATCGTGGTGTACCCCCTTTTTCTACGAGAAACTTGCTCCTGACAAAAGGTCGGTCGGTCGGACGGACGGGGGAAGATCGAGCCACCGGCAAATCGAGAGTGCTCTCCATTTCGGTCCTCTCCACTCGTGGCTCCGCGCGCATTACGCCCCAGTTACCGCGATTCACCCACCCTCCCTCTTTCTCTCTCTTTTTTCCTTCTTTCCTTCGCTCTTCCGTCCTTCCGTCCGTTTCTTCATTCCTTTCGCAACGATACCGCGGAAACATTCGGACTACGAAGGAGGAAAGGTAGGACGCGTAGGACGGACACTAGACGACGGGAAAGCGACGACACGACAGCCGTTATCCTTCCTCGCTCATCTCGCTCTCGCGTTCTCCCGTCGCGCACCCTCTCGATTTCTTCGTGCTCGCCAAGCCGGCCGCGCGCTCCGGCTCGGCCGGCAGGAAGTCGCGGAGGCGCGATCGCGAAACCGAGCTTCGAGATTGCATCCTTCTTTATCTCCGAGGGAGCGGAGACCGATTTTTTTACAACTCCGCGCAATCGTGATGGAGTTCTCCCGTGCGGCTTCCCGTCGAACGCGAACGGTAGTTTCTCGAACGAGTCGAAGAAATCTAATGATCTTCGGATCATGTATCGAGTCGAGCCACGAGTAACTTCCGCTCCTTTCTTCTACGCTTATTTCCACTTGCAATCTCTTACGGTGGGGCCCCCGTAATCCAACATATCTGTCATTATTAATTAGGATAAAACGGGATAACAGTGGTCATCTGGAGTTATTAACGACGATCCACTCTTGACAGGCGGAAACTTTCATAAAACTGGTAAGAAATGTCAGATTCAAGATCTGCTTAATGCAATGGATGCGCACAAATGTTTGCTATAACATAGACAGATGCAAAAAGTCTCATAAAATTATGCATGAGACAAATAGCAAAAGCAAAAAATGAGATTTGACCCCGATCTCGAAAAACCGATGGACATTCTTCCCACGAGAGTGTCAAGAGACGAATAAAATCAAAAATAAAATTAATAAATATATAAACATTTCCTTGCGATCAAAGAGTTTCAGAAAACAAACCAGCCTGTCTCGTTACTTTCGTTAAAAAAAAAGAACGAAGCATCGAAAAAATCTGTGTCGAGTCGAGCGCTCTCGAGGAGAATTTGTCGATCGTCGCTTTTTACGCAACGCAGGTTTACGAGCTTTTACGGGGGAAAAATAGACAGATGGAGACAGGAGGAGTGAGGGAGAAAGAGTGAGAGCAGTCAACCAACAGATGTTTTAATATAAATTTTGTGGCCGATTAAGGTTGGCGCGCTAGCGATGTATAGCGGGAAACGTTATACGGGTCGCATCGCGCGCGGTAATGGAGTTTGCGCGATTGCCTCTTCGCCAAGAGAAAGAGAGAGAGAGAGAGAGAAGGAGCGAGTTTTAATAGCTACGAGTGTTACACGAGATGTTATTACCGCCGCGGAGAAATGCCGGCTACGCGAGCAAGTCAGATATTATTAATTGATCGCGCGCTCGTACACACCGCGACTCAGTGCAGCAGCGGAAACGAGTAATTAAGTAACGCGCAGTTATCGATTGGATTATGCGCCAGGGCCTGATAAGCGATCGGCGGCCGATGAAACGCGGCGCGAAAGGAAACGGCAACCTTTCAACGATCGCGGGATCGCCGGCGGATTAACCAAGTCGTTCGGTGAAACGCGCGCGGCTGCTCGCTTTCTTAATTAAAAGGCACTGCTGAACGCCGACGACAATGTATCCGACATATGTTGGCCTGCACTTCCGGACTTGCGTCGGATCTAGTCGCGACTTATTTCTTGTTTCTTCGATTATTCCGGAAATTATTGCTTCAATGATTAGGATCTTAAATTATGTTTTAAATATTCGCGCGCGTGAAGTGTTTCACAACGCGGAATAATCTGATGTGAACTCGTCGTGATTAATGACGTAATTATTGATTAACTCGTGTTCGTACTGCGTTTGGCTTTGGTCCTTCTTCTAATCGCTTGACAAAAATTGGTTACAAGAAGCTGAATATCGCAATGATTGACTATTTTTTTCTGACGTTTTTATCATATAGCGCTATCGTATAGAAGAATTTTGAATTTTTTATATTTTTTCTTTTATATTTTTATATTTTATATTTTTATATTTTTATATTTACTCGCGTTATTGTATTCTTACTCTTAATTAACTTGTGTTCCTGATTAATAGGCGGTTCATCGATTCTTTTCGCGAATATTCGGAAAAAATGGGTAGTCGCTGTTTTCGCCAGGAGTTCATCTAGACATCATTTAATCCTTTAATTTTTTATTTTCAATAACTCAACTCACTTTATTGATAAAAGTGCCTGAGAGGCCACACTTAAGGCGCTTTTACCGCTGAAAGTAAGTTGAGAATACGGGCTGAAATATTCCATATTTAAATATTTAAAAAGGAGGGTAATGGCAGAGGAAAAGTTAAGCTTGATTTTGTCGAGAAATTCCAACGTGAAAAATTAAACCTGACCTTTCACGAGAAACTGAACTTGATTTTGAAAAATTAAACTCGATTTTCACACGAGAAACTAATTACGACGCTTGGTCGAAGCTTATTCGCGCGACTCGAGATACAACACCGAGGGACTTTCGCTGCGAAGGTTCTAACCTCCGAGTGCAGGGTGCACCGTGTGTACATTTCCATGTAAAAATATCGTGACACGCATGCAGAGCGTGCACACAGGGCGTATGTGCATGCGCGCTGGTCGACCATCATCGACGTCATTGGGCGAAGAGGGGGGAGAGGGTGTCTACTAACTTGCCCATTAATATTGAAGATTTGGGACCCCGGCGTATATTGTGGCGACGCGGTTATGACTTCGAGACGCAGCTCGGATGGGGCTGTTTAACATTTATTATTGGCGATTTGAATTCGCACCCACGTTCCGAAGATGCATCTTTTATTCAGTTACACCGTTACTACTTCGAGCGTGGCCGTCCCGTGCGGATTTTATCCTCGCAAATGCTTCTCGAGAATCGAATCGAGCGCGGGGGATCGCGAGAATTGCCCAGGCACGAAAATGCGCTCGGGGAATTTGATTTCTAAAACTTCAGATTTTTCTCGTCTGTGTATCGCGTAAACAAGTTGAGCGTGACAGTGAAAGAACGATTTGGTGACAAGTAGCAAAATCTGATTAATGTATGACCACCAAATTTTTTAGTTGCAACAATCAAACATATATTAATCAAATTTTGGTGTACAGAGAAAAATGTTAGATTCAAGTAAATAATTACTCCAATACTCCTTAGCACATTTTTACTTAGATTATGTCAATTTTATTTGAATTACACGCTTGTTACGCAGTTTTAAAGAGGAGTCAATTAAATATTCAATACACAGAGAGAAGTGAGATGTTAATGGAGACGCAATTTTTCCGGACAAGCTCGCACGCGACCGTCGAGTGACCATCTGCATGGAAAAAATGGAGAGAGAGAGAGAGAGAGAGAGAAAGGAAAAAAGGCAGAATCGTCAACAAGGATTAAAAAATGTCTCGCGCATTTGGCAGGTGGTTAAGCGCTATTCGGACGTGCACGCGCGCGCGTGTGTGCACGCGGCCGACGATGCGCAGCGGCGGCAGCACGTGGGTCGCGATCTTTTCGAAATAATTTAGGGGACGGAATCCCCATGCGTACGCATGTACACGCATCTGCACGGAGTTATTTATGATGGATTAGACCGGGATTTAAGCCACGACTAATTTATGTCAGGCCACGGGATAGCGACTCTCGACGATTTTCTCTCTCTCCCTCTCGCTCCCTCCCACCCTCCAGTCCCGCTCGCTCCCTCCGCCGCCCCCCGATCGCGTACGCGACTCTCGTGGCTGATTTGCGCGCGTCCCGTTAACGCAAAACGCGACGGGATAACGTTAAACTCTGGATACGCGATACGCGAAGGACGGCCCGGTTGTGTTCACGACGGACGTCGCGTGTGGAAAACTTTCCACCGAGCGTTCCAAAGAGTTGGAAACGCTCGAAGTATCGCGATGAGAGAAAGAGAGAGAGAGAGAGAGGGATAAAGAGAAAGAAGGAGAGAGCATTATTTTGTCGCTGTATACAATCGCCGACACGATTCACGCGACAGAAACTTAGTTTACCTTTTTTTATACTTCACCCTCGTGTTGAACGGCTACACCGAACGAGCCCCGACACCGGTGATACGTTATTTAGATCTGTCATCTGAAACGTTCGTATGACGCGAAACTTTAACTTTGTAACGCGTATACGGTAGAGACCGATACGTCCTTTTCGCGATTCGGACGTCGCTCACCTCCGAGGGTGGATCGTCGATAATAATTCCAGCCTTGAGGAAACAAGGATCGAGATTCCGCGATCCATGCTTCCGTCTCTCTCTCTCTCTCTCTCTCTCTTCCGTCTATCCCATCCAGATCAATGACTCCCGCGCGCGCGTTTCATTTTTATTCCGTCCACCGGCTACTTCAGCCCCGACTGCCGCCACCACCTCCCTTCTCTCTCTCTCTCTCTCTCTCTCTGTGTCTGTCTCTCACCCCTTCTCTCTTACGGCCCTACGTCTCCCGATATCTCGCCGGCCATAAATTACGCTCCTCCTTTTATTTGCACAAGCGCCGAACTTAAGTAACTAGATCCGGAGTCCGCATCGAGGGGTTAAACGCCCAACGGTATCCTCTCTCTCCTTCGGCTACGATACGCGACGATAGTGGTCCCACCCCTCCGTCCTCCCTCCTTCCCTACCTCCTTCTCACTCCCTCTCTCTCTCTCTCATTCCGAGCAGATGCAATTGCGTCGTCCCGCGGGGGCGAGCGTGTCGCACAGCCGGACCAAGGGGTCCAATAATGGCGACCTGAATAATACAGGGAACGAAGAGCGAGGAAGAGAGAGAGGGAGACGGGACGCGAGCAGAGAACTCCTCCCTCTCTCTTTCTCTCTCTCTCTCTCTCTCTCTTTCTCCGTTTCGTCGGGGCTGTGGAGTCGAATCATCGTCACCGCCATGCTCCATCCGCTCGTCGCGAAATTCCGTGAGTTTTTTTCCGGCGAATTGCAAGCGGAGGTTACCGTACATTCATTTTTCAGTCAACGGTTATCGCGAAACGAACGTCGCTCTTTGTCGGAAATCAACTCCTTTTCTTTCTCTCTCTCTCTCTCTCTCTCTCATCTCATAGATGAAAGTAACCGAATCGGTCGCGAGATACCGGCGCATGGTTCGGACATGAATAATGTCACGTTAACCGCAATTGTATCTTCGCGAATGATCTTCGCGAGCGAGGAGACGAAAGAGAGAGAGAGAGAGAGAGAGAGAGAGAGAGAGAGAGAGAGAGAGAGAGAAGAGGTGAATTCAAGAAGCGAGGGAGGGGGCGGAAGAGTCTCGCTACCGGGGAAGACTCGGTAGACTCTGAGTGATCTATAGGCCAAGATAAACCACGCGTTCAACAAGTGTGCGTCGCCGATAGTCTATCTATAGTCTGCAGAGCACGACGAGCCGAAGATGCAAGTACATACGATGCTTTTCCGATATATCTCCCGGCGAGAGAGTGATGGCGGTGAGGCCTTCGGCGTGCCTTCGATTATCTCGAAAGCGTGCGTGAGTCCTTTCGCAAGCAAGGATCGCGGACGAGAAGACCGGAGCTGCGTTAGGATCTGATTCGCGGGATCGTGAATTTTCGCGCGCACGAGTAAGATGGCCAACTCTTGATCAGCCAATTACGCAATATCGACGTTAAAAATCGGGAATTTTTATAGAAAATTAAATAAACTAGACAAAGGTGGGTAAATAAAATGTTCATTCGTTATTATATCATGATTGATCAACTGAACATAATTTTCTACTGTGTTTTAATATAAACAACCATTAGTTTATATATGAAAACAAACTGATAAAATTCATGAGATAAAATCAAGGAATAATCAATGGAACATAACTTTCTATATTATGTTAAAAAAAACTAAAAGAAAGTAAGATTTGTTTAATTAAAAAGAAACAAATGTTTTCTTTAATCAATTCCTAATTATAAAAGTATGTGAAGTATTTCAAAGTTTGAAATTATATTTTATTGACTTCGCACATCTCAGCGTATTTTATTCTTCAGTACATGTCGGTGAAATTCTTCACACGTAACTGGATAATTAACTTTAACTTGCAATTCTGTTTTGACATTTTCTATAATCCCAGATAAAGCCAGAAGGTGCTGTTCGCATCCGAAGAGTGTTAACGTCGCCTTTAGAAAGCTGTTTGAACACAGCAGGACCTTTCATTTGACGTCTATTGGCAACACTCGCAGTTTAAGAAGATTTTTATGTATTTTGCTCCGATTTATCATTATATTTCGCATCATTTATTTTTCATTAAATGAAAAATCGGGACAAATGACGTCCAGTTCAGGATTTTGTCGGGACGCCTCTAACGAGAACCGAAGATCGGGATATCCCGCGAAAATCGGGACGCTACGCACGACCGGGCTGGAAACGCCGGGCGCTCCAGCGCGTTTTCGATATTTATCAATCCACACACTACCGTCAATCGTGCGAATGCGATTGCGCTCGCGCACACCTGTGCCTTCGGGGCAGCGCACATTCTATGGAGTTGCGAGTCGACCGCGAGCTAACAAGGTTATTGTTCCGGGGATGAATATGAACATTTGCGCGGTTAATTACGCACCGCGTAAAAAAAACGTTACCGGGGCATACGCCCGGGAACAATGAGCGCGCGATCGCGAAAGCGAGCGCAAATAACGAACCGGCCGGCTCGTACAGACCCAAGGAAAAAATTGCGCCGGCTAGAGGAAATGAGTGTTATTGTAAAAAAAAATACACACGCAAAGAGAGAAAGAGAGGAAGAGAGACCAACAATAACGACGGAGGGAGCACTCGAGCCGGGTATTTCCGTGAAATCTGATTGGCCGGCAACGCTGCTGTGTTTCGGGAGGAACAAAGTCGCGCTAACGAAATACCCGTGTTACCGAGCGGTGATTAGCTTTCTCGTTTTTTCTTTCGTTCTTTATAGATTTGCTTCTATACGTGAGATATTTCACAATGGAGCCCGGTCTGACGTGCTGCATTCACGTCGCTGTTAAAAATGACTGACATTTCCGACTAATAAGCAGCTTACGCGACTGCGAATGCTCCAAGCTGATCAATATTCGCCATTTTCGCGTCGGAACATTTATTGGATATTTATTTCATCGATGTACTTATTTCACTGTATTATATTCACTATACTTCATAAGCCGGCTCGATGCGCAACGAATTTAATTTTTCCGCCGACTCGGCGCTCTCTCGTGCACGTTTTAAATATTTAAAGCGATCGTTCACACGAAGCGCGTTCTGATATCTCCCCGGCGGTAACGGTAATTAATTTCCCGCGTGGCATTCATGATCTGCTCGCATGTAATTTCAATACACCGTCCTGCCAGTGCACAGTGTGCACCGGCTCTCTCGAACTTATCTCGCGTATCCTCGCGCACGCGAGGAAATTCAGTTTACGAGAGCTAGACACGGGGTAATGTCCTCCCTCTTTCCCTCTCTTTCTCCCTCTCTCTCTCTCTCTCTCTCTCGCGCTTTGGGCCGGTCCTGAATATACCGTATTACTCGGGAGTAATCCGTGTATCAAGGCTGCGGTTGTATCTCCAGAAAAGAAGCAGAGTTTCGCACATAATGAAAGGAGGCGATTTTGTAAGGCCGGAAAGTGGACGAGGGCGAGCGATAGAGAGAAAGAAAAACGCGAAAAAAAGGAAGATGAGGCGGAGGACCAAAAGAAAAATATCTTGTAGCCTAACCCGGCCTCTTCGTTATGACAATATATCTCGGGCTCCAGGGAAACATTGCCAAAGGAGTCCCGAAGGCATGCTACCAAAGCTCGCGGCGGTTTCCTTTGTCGGAGATTCTTCGAGCGAGAGGAAAAGACGGCCGAGAGGGGCTCCAGAGAAGGATGCTGCACATCTCTCTCTTTCTCCTTCCTCCTGTTCCTTCTCCTATTCCTCTCCCCTATCCCCCTCCCTCTGTCTCTCTTTCGTACACTCGCGTGTCCTTTCTCTCGCTCGCGCGCTCTCGACATAAAATGAGAAATACTAAACAAAACAGGATGCTATTAGGTTTTTGCCGCGCGCCACCGAGGCCCCCGGTTCCGTTGCCCCGCCGTCCGATGATCCCGGCCGGGTTCCCAACGCGCACCACGAGGTTATTATCGAGGCACCGCGAGGATTTTCGGCGGTACCTCCTCCTCGATCCCACGGAGAACATAGGACGGTCGCGTAATGAAAGCGATGCCGCGAGTTCCGTGTGAGCGAGACAGATTAGGGAACAGACTTGGATCGATCGCGATGCCGTTCCGTTATTATGATCTTCACAAGATCCTGAGTGTTACCCTTAAGCGATAGATCAAATTGTATCTCTTAACCAAGGATCGACTGATCGCGAGATGCAAAAGTCGACGACGGTGAAAGGGTTGAAACACTTTACGGTCCGCCGCCGATATAGTATCGTCGCAGTGTGAAAATATTACGTTATATGTCGCGATATCGAATTAACAAAGTACCCGGTAATCCTAATTTTTCCTACCCTCCGGCATCCAACATATACGGTGCGGCGCGGATGATGCCGGGGTGCCCTCGCGCGAGGGGATGACACGTCGCGCCGAAGGGGAACACGTTATCGGCGGCGATGCCGTTTATTTTTACGAGACGGCCGGGTCATATATTACGCTACTTTTTATATGGGGCTTATAAAAAAAATACGAGACGACGACGACCACCGCCCCACGGGTGTAGTGACTAAACGTACGACGCGACGCCCGTCGCTCCTATAAAGCAGTCCCGCGTTCGCGCGCAAACACATAACGACGAGATCGTGCGCCTTTATCCCGTCATTGAATCTCGTGAGATACGCGCGCGCGCGCGAGCGCCGGTTCGGGTACTCCGAGTGGCGCGTCCCGACGCTCCGCGATACGACGCACTGGCGTGAACGCGCTCCGTAAAAGCTGTACCTTTTCCCACCCTCTGCGTGCTATACAGGGTGGATTCATGGCGAACACGGTGATCCTTCGAGCCGAGAAGGGCGAGAGGAACAAATTGGTAGTGCCGAGCGAGTTCCTCTCGATGCGACGCGCGTCACAGTCTGTTTCGCCTGTCGCCCGAAAAATAAAAAAAAACTCGTCTCCGCGATTAATCCGGGTGAACTCGATTTAACGGGAATCGAAGCTTTGTGAGAGGAAACATACTCCGTATTCGCGCTCTTTTTCCCGAAAACCACCAGAGATATCTGGCCCGCTTTTCGATCGCGGTTTCCGGCCCACCCAGTACATCGATCGTATTCGAAACATTACCGCGCATCATCGCGTTACGATCGTGCGTTAAAGCGGAAGGACTTTCGCCGGTCTCATAGGCGACGCTTACGACGACGACGACGACATCGCCCCGGCCGTCAGCCGGCGTCGGTCCGATAAAAGCACGAGGGAACACCGCGAAATAAAGCGCATGGTCCTGAAATCGTCATTCGGGACCCCGGGGCAGCCTGACCGTCGTTCCAGGTCGTTTCAGGAGGCACCGTAATGGCCGCGGCAGCGGCCTGCCGACGCCGACGGAGACGGGATTATCGCAGAAACGCGGAGTGTTAATACCAATTTTAATCGCTCGTCGTAAAGACGATGTGCGCGTGCAACTATAACGAGATTCGCGTTTGGCAATAAAGATGCTTTTATTAAATCTACCCGGGCGACGCGTAGCGGCGCGTATCTCTCTCTCTCTCTCTCTCTGCTCTCCTTTTTCTCTTTCTCCTCTCGCGGTTGCTCCCCTCCTCTCCTCTCCGCCTCTCTCCACCTCTTCCCGCCTCGTGTGCACG
The DNA here is from genome assembly GCF_001313825.1 of Dinoponera quadriceps. Lineage (NCBI taxonomy): Eukaryota > Metazoa > Arthropoda > Insecta > Hymenoptera > Formicidae > Dinoponera > Dinoponera quadriceps. The sequence continues at coordinate 134,299 of NW_014556868.1, read as the reverse complement.
CGCATGTTGGTTTATGGCCGCGCTCTTTCTGCTTCTTTATGGAGATCGTGACGTCTCAAAAGACAGCGACGTCGTCTTTGTCATGCTCCAGATCGTCGCCGAATAATGTTCCTCGACAACGAGCGTCTCTCTCGCGAACCAGTCGCGCTCTCGTCACGATCGCCAATCGTCGACGATGACAACGACGGGGGAGGATTCGAGCACGGTGAAGTTATAAATAGAAAAGTGATATTGAACAGGATCGGTTTGATTGACTCTCTGAATCATACGAGCAAGGCGCCATTTTTTCTTAGCAACTACGACTAAGAGTATGTGATGTACCGGTAAATTAGATTATTTTTGTTATAATTTAAGTATAGTAAGTGTAGTAAGATATTTCAGTATCAGAAATTTGGTGTATTATTTCCAAAATGGAAGAGAATTTCTTCCTTCACATTGACATAAATTACAAGTATGTGACGGATGATCCGCCTTGCGTCGGACACTCTGTGAATGTTCTTTACAGAAAAAAGTAAATGTGACGAGTTTTAGCCGAACGTGAATTCTTCTCAAACTTTCGACCTTCGGGAATAGAAATCGAAGAACTCCGGAAGAACTGGGAAAAAACGGTTCTATTCCAAAGCTTTAAAACTATAGCACACGTAAACACCGATCGATCGGATCTACGTCTCCGTAACCCTTCATCCGCCAACTGCTCGCGGGTAAGAACCGGAAACATTACTCGATACTGTGCGTCAGTTCTCTCGTCGAATTACGTATTTCTCGGTGCAATATTGCGCGTAATTGATATCGCTGCAATCACTGTGATTCCGCTAATAACATTTCTTCTGTTCCGCACGTTTCGCAACGTAGGCGCACCGCGATTGATCTCGCTTTCCGCAAAACTGACACGGCGGAGAGCCGATAAAGTTTCAGAGTGGATTTATTATATAATAAAATTAAAGATGTCGCAGACTGCGCACGTAGAATTTTATTGACAAGTCCGCGCACAGAGAGAGAGAGAGAGAGGGGGCAGAAAGAGAAAGAAAGAGAAGAGCAATAAATCGTTCAGTTTCTCCCTTCGCCGGATAAGCCGCGAGGAAGTCGAGGGTGCGCGTCTAATTCCAAAGCACGTTAGATTCTACGGGCGCGGAGGCGAAAGAGCGCGAGATCGATAAATCGAGAGTCGCTCGAGATGGTAAACAAAAGCTGTGAATAAGAAAGGAGGCCCTCTCGTTGAACCTCATTAAAAAGCGAAATGCTCGTGCTCGTGGCCGCCCCTGAATTAGGACGACGACGACGATGTCAAGGGTGGTGGAGGTAGTGGTGCTCGCGCACGACTGAGGGCGAGAAACGGAAGCTCGAAAATACGCTTTTCCGATGTACAATGCGCGATATAAGATGCGGAGCAACGCGTGAAACGTGTGGACACGATCGTGCTATCGTAACTATCCATCTGAGAAAAACTGCAAAGACAGAATCTGTGCGAGACAATGCACGTGCGCGTGACAATGAAGAATAAACTCCGCGATATCCGCGATATCAATCCCACTTTGAACGACAGGATTCTATCTGCAATTTTATGCACCGTGTAATACAAAAAAGAACGCTCGAAGATTTATATAAGATGGCATCCGGGGAAGCTTCCCATCCCATTTATTTTTCTCATTTACTTGTATAAATAATAATAATAATAATTATTATTTTTTTTTAATTATTTCGCAACCGTTTGATTCGCGCGAGAAATGCCAAAAGGAGTCAATTTTGTTCTCGAGGGGGACACTGTGATGAATTCAGTCGTGCTGTTGTTCAACCGTTTCGTCATTTTTCGCGTGAATCAGTCGATCGCAGAATACAATCGAGTTCGAAAGTGTTTCTTCATTCATCCTATATATGTATACGTGCACGAATGCATTAGTAAACGCAATTCGCAGATTCTCGAGATTTTTTTTTCACAAATAGAATTCCATTCTGAATTCTGTTGCGAGTTTATAGCTCATTTTATAAGGCGGACTTTGTACAAGGGAAATCGTGCGATTCACTCTCGGACGTATCTCGCGATTGCGGTGGGCAGATGATAGCACCGTAATTACGACATCTTAAGAACCAGCAGATGATGATAATTTCGCCGATTGATATCGTCGGCGCGCATCGCAGGTTCGCGCGCGCGTCGTTAGCTCTCACGATCGGATAAGGGTTAACCGGCTCTCCGGGGGGATATTCCTCAATTTAGTCGATAGGCTACTCTTTAATGATAGCCGATAGCCAAGACGTTATCGGCATTCCCCCGCTGGATAAAAATGATCAGCACGACGCGCTCGTCGATAGCTAAATAATCGGGCGATCACGCCGAGTAGCGTATTTCTTATTTAAAAGGAGCAATGGCCCGGATGTGGGGAAGATACGAAAGTAAAACGAAATGTAAAATATAATATATAGAACGAGAGACACATATGATATAAAATCAATGATTATAATGTCAAAGCGAGACGCAGGGGACAATCGGCCCCGTCTTATAAGTTGGCGGAACAAAATAAGCAGAATCAATTTCAACAAATATTTTTAGTTGTTGCTGATTTATTGCTAAAATATTACCAAAGGAAAAAAATTCGTTGCTCATGGTTGCTCGAAAACTTATCAGCGACAAATGAGCAACGGATAAAAATATTAGTTGAAATTAGTTCTACTTATTCTGTCCTGCTAATTTATAAGACATATGGCTCGATTTCTAATCTCTTCGAAGTAACTCAATATTTCTCTCATTCGTTTCTCCATCCTCGTGCTGTTAAAAAGATATCGGTAGATGTTGCACATGACACTAAATTAATTGGAAATACTAAAATTAGATAGATACCTAAGATATATTCAATAATTCCGAGAGACGGACTCGAACCTCGTCCATAAATCGCACTTAGGACACAAAGAACGTTTCTGCGTATGCGAAGTATCCGTCACCGCGCGTTACACGAAGCGTCTCCTTTATCCAACAGTAAACCGATATCGATGTTGAAGAAGGAAGAAAAACGGACGATACTCGACGGTGTGTCGGGGTATTGGTGACCCTAATCGAAGGATTCGCCACGCGTGCGTATAACGGGCGATTAATCACCGTGGCGGCAACTAGTTCGCCGCCGACGAACCGTCGTCTAAGATAGAAAATCATATCCGGGGATCGTGTGAGGTCGGGAAGCGATCGTAGTTCATTTAGAAATCGCAAGGACACATTGTCACGTTGCTTATATATATACAAGTGTACCGCCTCCACCGTGCGCTCACGTAATAACTATTACCCCGTCGGGGCTTCTCTCCGATCTCGCTCGCGGCCCCCGCCTGATCGAAGGGGATTGTTTCGCCCATTATGCACGGAAAAATAATCGCAATTCGTGCAACAGAATGCGGACCAAACGATAACTCGGTGACGAGAAACGATAACTCTGTCGTCGCGACCGAAAACACTCGTCTGCGTTAAAACTAGGTTGAGATTGTGCTGAGAAAAAAATACGTAACAATTTATTTGTGGGATATAAGGCTTATGGAATCATTTGTGCACAGAAATAAGATTTAAATCTGTGAAATAAATTTTTAAATATAGGAGAAGGTATTATGACCCCCTATTTATATTTTGTACAATAACTTTGTTGATAATCAATATTTTAAATTGAAAACTTGACGATTACATTCGTCAAAGTGTCGCCCAATTCGATTCTACACTCAAAATTGAATATCGAAATTGAAATTGAAATGAAATATTTATTACTTGGTGCGTTATTTATGAAAATGTGGCGACACTGCATAATGAGTGGAACAATTCGAGAACAATTGACTGAGTAGTCGCTCAAGACGAAGGAACGTCAAATCGAGGTGAAAAAAATATCCCGCGACTACAGGATCGCCTGCAATAGCCGGAAAAATTTCTCACACGCGAACTGAACCCTTGAACCGCTGAAACTTGAACCTTGAACTTTGAACCTCGGTCGAGTGGCGCGTTTAACGTAATATAGCATAATAACTCGTTGATTGTATACTTTGAATTCGCACGCACGTTGTTATCTCAAAGAATGCTTTCGGGACGCTCAGATAATCAGGAAGAAAGCCGGCGATTCAACAACGATGACGACGAAGACGACGTATTCCCCGCGGGCGGTCCGCTCGTTGTGCGATGTATCTGCGGCGCGTTGCACACGGCCGACGCGGAAAACGCCGGTGTATGTGTGTGTCAATAAAAATAATCGACTGTCCGAAACTCGCCTATATTGGATATTGCGGAGAGCGCATTTGTTTAGCCGGTCCGCCGGTCGCAAACGACCAAGTTCTCGGATAAAGAGAGAAACCGGGCCGAGTTTGCTCTGACTCCCGGAGGAAATTACCGCAGATAGAGACGACGACGACGCTTTCAGGAGCTTCCGCGCGTTTCCCGATCGGAGCGGTTAACAATATCGTAAATCTATGAATTCGTCGAGCAAACTTGCCCTCGCGATCTCGAAGAGGAAAACGATATCATTCGGTACATTATTCATTTTTTTCGAATTTTTGAGAACTTTAGAATTTCCAAGGGAGAACGGGGAGCTTACTACCCCCTCCCCAAATTTTGAGCAAAGGAAACAATTAAATTGTGAAAGTCATAAAAGTAAAAAAAAATGTGACTTATATATCTGATAATCTACGTTCTACCAAAAGCTACAGTACATGTTCTGTAATTAAAAATTAATAACAAAATATTAGTAATATTTTATGAAAATGAATGTAATGAAAATTTCACCAGCAACGTTTCTCAACTCAACTAAACATAACGAGCATCGTTGAAAGGTCTTTCAGTATATTGGGAAAGGAGTAAACCTGGTTGCGGTGAACAATGTCAGAAAATCGCTTCAGTGTACTAAGTATGCTAAGTATGTTAATACACAGAAAAATGGTGCTCGCGAAAAGAAAGAAGCTGGAAGAAGAAATATCAAAACAGTTCACTGAAGATCCACGAAGACTGGCTTTGACATAAACACATTAATAAATTTCGTATAAAAATAAGTTCCCCCTCTCCCTGACTGAAATCCTAGGTAGGAATCCTATACTCATCATTATTAATAATGACTCATGTTCTTAATCGGCTATCCGCGGGCGAATCTCCGCGAGTGTGAAGAGAAAAACAAATACTCGCAATCTCCCCCCAAAGTTCGTCATTTACAAGCGGAACCGAGATGCGTAGGACACGTGATTAGCGAATCTTGTCGTACTCGAATGCAATTACACTCATCCCTGCGTCCCTACATCCTGAAACATATATCGTCCTTCCAAATACATGCGTACAACGGGGAATCCAAGAAACCGTACAAAACAAGCGGCGCCCAGAAGAGAAACCAGGCCGGCTTTTTGACGTATCTCCGCGTCTATTGACCTCGTGTCATAGCATAACAAAAGTGAAGTAGTCGCTCAGCCGATGTGCTCGCCGGCGAGGATAAAACCGCGCACACCCGCGCGGCCGATCGACGCGCGCGTTCTCTCGCACGAGAGAGAAAGAGAGAGAGAATGACACCGATCGTGCTCGCTCGGGTGGCCATATTTGGCGCTAAATGACGGCGTTTAAACAAAAAGTCCCGCTCCTCGATTCCGCTCGGTGAAAATGACACTGACAACGAACGACAACAAACCCGGGCCATTCACCCGGGGGACTCACCACCAGTTGGCTTGCGCGCCGCTTTGCCACACGACGATCAGCAGGAGCAGGTAGCCCGTCGACATGACGTGAGAGCGTGCGTGCGTTCCCGGCGTGCGGAGTCCTCTTCTTCGGCCGAGAGAGCCGCCGAATCTCCCCAGTCGAATCCCCCTCGTGGAAGCGCGACGGACGGACGGAGAGCAGGTTACGCGGCGCGTACACGCTCCCTTCTCCCCCTCAGCCACGCATTCTTACATGCGCCGACGATCGGCTCGCACGACGACGACGATTCGCATCGCACGTTTCCCCGGGATAGAGAAAATATCGTCGACGAGCGCGCGGCGAACGGCCGGGAGTACGATAGATCGAACGATCTCTCGCGATCGCGGACCGCCGATACCGCGGCAACGTCGCGGTGCGCTACCTGGCGTTCTCGCCCTGACGCCGCGAAAGTTCCTTCCCCGCGTCTGCTATTCGCTCTCTCTCTCTCTCCGCTGTCGCGTTTTTACATGTTTCCGGCGACGCCGAAAGACGCGTGTCGGGAGGGCCGCCGAATCTCGCGCGGATCTGATCGATCTCTCGAGGACGAAAGAGCGAGGGGAAGATTAACGGACGTCGCGTCGGCGATTCGAACGGCTGCTGGCGTTCGCGCGAAGAGAGTGTCGCGGCGGGTCAGCGGTGGCGAGGCGACGTGAGGACGCGCGCGCGTCTCGACGCGTACACGAAATGACGCTCCGTGAACGCTCGCGTACGAACTGTGGCCGGTAGTCACGCGGAAAGGGCAACGGGGCTCTCACGATGGGCGGAGACATCGTGCGCTCGCGGCCGCGCCGATTGGTCGCGTCGCCGAAGAGCCTCCGAAGGCCCCCACTCGCGCTAATTAAGCATTTCGGCGCACCGTCCCATCGCCGGTGCGAGCGGCGTACGCTCGCTCCGCCACGATTCGTCCTCTCGGCCGGGCTCTCGGCTCCTCGTCTCTCCGCGTTGTAGCACGAGATGAGGCGGCGGACGATCGCGCGGCTCCTCTCCTCCGTCGGCCGCTCGTCGATGAGCCGCTCCCGATGATCCCGACACGATGACGGCGGCCTGAAAGAGAACAGGGGTGTCTTTACGCTCGTTTCCGAGAACAATCGCGTATCGACGTGTTAACTCTTCAATGGCAAGGTGGATTTTCAATAATAACATGGAGTCTCATTCCTCTGTTTATTTATAGGTGAACAAAAGTTTAATAAATAATAATTTTATTAATTGACTTGAAATAATTCCAGCGAAGCACGTGGAAAAACGCCTTGACATGCCGGGGGTCGATTATGTATTCCAAAACGAAGTGAAAATTACAAGGGTAGGCGAATTTACTAGAATATTTGTAATTTCATCGGTCGACATCTAGTGAATTTACTTTTGTAATTCTCGCTTCGTTTTGAGACACACGGTCGACTCCCAGAACGCCGAGACGTTTTTCAGAGCGTTTTACTGTCAATTATTTTAATTGAGTTAGTAAACTTTGTTGCATTTCTTTCATCTATAAGTAAATAGAAGAAGAAGTTTATTATTTACTTCTTTTGGCCATTTTGCATATTAATTAAATGAAAAATTAAAACAGGTATCGGATCCGATTCTAAATCTTCTCATTAGACAGTTAAGGGTCATCTACAATAGTCGTAAAGTATGCAATAAGACGTAAGCAATAAGGCTAGTGGTACATAGAAAAACGTAAGCAGCAAGCAAATTGACCAATAACAATCGACTATTCTTCTTACGGTATTAAGAATAGTCAACTGTATTGGTTAATTTCCTTACTGTTTAAGTTTTTTCTATACGCTCCCGGCCTTGGCTAATTGATCAATTGGATTCTTGCTGTCCAGGATTAATCCGCGACTGTAGTTGGTCAATTACCTTACTGTTCATGTCTTTCTGCATACTTTACGGCTATTGTAACAGTCCTTTAACGGATCGCTCGAGCTCCGCGATTTTCGTCGGATTTTAACGACGTAATAATCCCGGGTGATTGATTTTTCCTCCGATAAGAGAAAGAGAGAGAGATTTTTCCGGAAATTCTCGTCGTCGCCAATGTTACTCGTGACGTTGAAAATGTGAAAGCAATATTAAACATATCGCTGGCGATATTGTAAATGTACATTTTGTTTAAACATTATCCGAGAAATGCGCCATACATACGTACACAGATAGAAAACATTGTAAACATTCCTTAAATGATTCGTCGTTACAATGATAGAGATAGGAGATTCCCGTTTTCCCTCAGATCGATTTGTTGCGCCGGTCACGAACAGGATTGTTTAATCAATAATGATACACCATAGTATCCGTAGTACAAAGCTAATTTATGTCAACGGTATTTGGCTTTCTTTATATAGGCGTAGTGTCTCCCCCTCCCCCACTCTCTCACTCTTTCCATCTCTCATGTCTTTCTACAATTCAACGAATTAACGATACGTCAATATTCATAATAGAACAATTGAAACAATTGATTGTGAGGGAAATTTGGCAAGGTTTCGAGGCAAGGTTTCCACGCGTGTCAAGCGAACGTAAACTCGTCGCGCGTACTGATCATAAAAACACCGCAAAGACAAGACCGTAGTAGCGGACAAGTTGAATTTTTCACAGTGCCATTGAAATGAATATCACAAGACGAACGTTGTATTTTGGTCGACGATAATACGAATAAACGAAGATCATTTCCGCGCGATCGAATTCATTCGATATCTCAATTCGCCAGAATTATCCTGCTTTTCCCGGTCTCGTTACGATAATATAAATTGTTACAAAATTCGTTAACGCGTATACGTGTCAAATTGCCGAGAAAGTCGCGATAATAGCCAGTAAAACGTAGAATTGATATTCACTGTAATATTTATTTTCCTGGAAACGAGATGATATTCACATTTTCCAAAACAGTCGTATTTCGCAGTCCATTCCAAACACAATACGGAAAGTAATTGAAAACGTGTTTAAAGTTTCCTGTAGCGATTACGCGATAATGATTAATCAAATAATAGAATGTTCTTTCAAACAATAGCCGGCTATTTCGTAGCACAGACCGAAACGTTCATTGTTCGTCACTCTACCGCAAAGATGAGTACTTTCAAATTGCAAAAATAAAATATAAACAGACGCATATTTCGAGTCGCGAAATATCGCGGAGAAGTCGTTTCGGTCAGTTGAATAACTAATAAATTATTTCACGTTTTACATCTCTCTCTCTCACAATACGCGACAATTTCTACGATATCGATGGATATGCAAAATGTAAAAACACCATATAAAACATTACACAATAATAAATACGATGATCGCGCGTCCATCTCGCGTCAATCGTACAACACCGTAATACCTTCTCGCATATTTCACCGGCAAAATATAAATCGCGTAATATCTCAATGATAACAATTAATCCTGCGATTTTACGATAGAATTTAAATGTTCCGATAAGTCGGCTGTTTGAAATTTACGTCGATATATCCGTCCATGAAATTTACACTTGTATGCATTACGAACTAAACAACAGTGCCATCTACTGGCTCGACGCGAGAATTAATGTGCAACGGTTGGTAAAGCTCCGAAAGCACACGATATATTGGGTGTCCGAAATTTGTTGGCCAATCATTCGATAAAGATAGAGCATATTAAACTGAGCAGAAAAGTCCTGTATCATTTTGCAAATAGCAAGCAAAATTTCGAGTTATTAATTATTGAAAATGGCCACGTAGAGAAGCTTCTTTAATTAATAACTCAAAAATTTACGTGTTATTTTTTGTTTACATTGGCTTAAATTGCAAATATGTGACGGATGGTCCTGACGCATTGCGTTGAACACTTTATATATATATATATCTGTATATACAACCCTTCTCTCTCTCTCTCTCTCTCTCCCTCCTTCCCTCCCTCTCTTTCTCTCTTTTCTTCACAAAGCTACTAATCAACATATAGAACATAGCTACAACATAGCTACTAATCGACACTCGAAATACATAGAAAATCACGGATACAAAAAGCGGCATAACTCACCGAAGCACGAAAGACCTGGATGTGCGAGCCCGATCGAGGAACCGCGAACACGTTCGTTCCTGTTTCTGTCCGTTTTTGCGTAACGACCGCCATGTTTTCGTTGCAAAGTCGGCCACCGGTTGTCGAGTACAAATATCGCGTTCAATCGTATCCGTTCGAGCCGATTTTCACGCTGAAACAATAACCCGTCGCCGGATTCGAAACTTCGATCACTCGTCGGCACTCGAAACGCGCTGTCGACGTGCAAAAAAACGCGACAAACACGGAGCGATCGGAAGCCGCGTTCGAAATAGATCACGGAACGACACGAACTACCGCTAAGTTGCGCGCTTGTGTGACGTCACGTTCAAACGGTTTGAACGTAGCGATATTTAGTAACGGTTGGTAATATTCAGTTTACGTGACGAATCGCAACACGGCGGTTTGGGTTCGTCGAATCCTCTCGTATTTCTCGCGATCTCGGCGGGCCCAGGATTAATTTCAGGATCGAATTGTTATCGAGAGTGCCGGAATAAAGTGTCGCTCATGATGGTGAAATATCGAGGGATCAACATCGGGGTGAGTATCTCGCGAAATGACCCGTTGGAGGTGGCGGACAAAGTATCGCGCGACCGTCACATTATGGCGATTCGATGTTCGTAGATGCTCGTCATCGAGAATGCTAGGACAAAGTGTCATTTGTTTGTAGCGATAAAATATCGTTGAATCAGCGATAGGGATCGTCCTAAAGATCCACTGAAGCAAGAAACGTCCTAGAGACGTCCGGAAGACGTCTTACATCGTAAGGACGTTCTTAGGGCGTTCCTTGGATAAAGTATGCTGTAGGAATATGGAAAATATAGGTTAAAAAGTACACAAGTATAATGTTAAATTAATATATTTATTATTAATATATTATATATATATTTATTTTGTCAACATTAGGTTCGATTATTTTACAAGTTATTTTATAAATAGTTGATAAGATGAATGTATTAATTTAACGTTATATTTCCTAAATTTTCCAGTCTTTCAGACGTCTTTTGTCACGATTTTAGGCGTTATATAGGCGTTGAGGATCGCGCGACCGTTATATTATGACCATTCGATGCTCAATGTGTGATTTATTACAGAAAGTACCGAGATAAGTGTCACGTCATCGAATCATGGGATCATCGCAGCATCAGAAAGTCGCATCATCGTGTCCTGGCAATTTGGAGGAGTTCGAACCTTTTCTGCTTTCAACTCGCCGAAGAAAGGTAAACGACGTTTGCACATTTATCGACGGAGCAGGGCAGTGATGAACGTCTCGTGCTTGACATCTCTCACAAGATGTCGGGTTATGTATTTTATCCGCGAATTTCGATCAAGCATAGCGATCGATTTGTGCAGTACGCAGAGATAAGAAAAACATGTCTGAGAATAAGGGTTAAACAATAAAAACGATAAAATAACACTGAAACATTACAGTTACAACAAATTTTTTCGTAATTTTTATTCGAAAAAAATCGAAAAAATCTGCGGAAAATGGAAAAATCGAATTTTTCTGAATTTTTAAAACTATAGGAAATATGCAAAATGTGGCAAGCATTGTTGCGACCTGTAGATTTGAAAAATACATCAAAATTGCCTTTACCTGCGATATGTCGATATAATTTGCATTCATTACTTTTAACAAAAGCTCGGTTTTCTCCAAATGAAGCACTTTCAGAATATAGACGTTAAAAATCAACGATTTTACGAAAAAAATGGTGAGTCGGTGATTTCTAATCATTTTCCCAATTTCCACCCAATTTTCATTGTCCGTGCTAAATATAGAAGAATGCATCTCTGCTTTGCAAAATATCAATATATCTGCGTCGTGTATGCAAAACATTTCCACCACCTCGGATTATACTCGTGAAAGACGCAATCAACGCAGCGATTTAATCTAAACTGAGAGTTTCGGGGAATAACTCGTACATCACTCTCTCTCTCTCTCTCTCTCTCTCAATTATCGCGACAAAAGATTTATTTCCACCGGTAGAAACGGTTAAATTACCTCGTGGTATACACTCGGCAGAGCGGAAAGTTGTCACCGATAATAGCGCTGTTTTGGTAATTTCGGCCGCAATAACGTATCATGTATGCATCGATCGGTAAAATTAACAGGTGCCAATTGGAGCCTGAACGTCCGCACGGTCGTTCGATTAACACCTGTACGTGTGCTATATGTGCACGTGTGTGTGTGTGTGTATGCGCGAGCACGCTATTAGTCCACTATTTTTCCATGCACTATTTTTCCATCAGCTAATTTTAGATATCAACAATATCGCGCGGAGCGTACACGCGGTTCAAGGAAGCCTTACCATCGATTCGACATCTAAGAGTACGCCTCCATTCACGTCGAAGGCACGATTCCTCACGATTTGCTGAGCCGACCTGGTACGGCGAAGTAGCGGTAGTCTTCGATCTGTTTTCCGTTCCCGAAGTAGGTTGTACTTTTTGCCACGTGCATAACTTAGTGTCGAAGGGAAGAGGAACTCGGCTCCAGTGCAGCTCCGGTTCAGGAACAGAAGACAGACCACGAATCGTGCTACCCACTGTATGCAACTGCATCTGTCTCTCTCGGAGATAAGTCTTAAGCACCGGCCGACCGGACGGGTCGTGGAGAGACGACGAGAAGGGCACTCGCGACCGCCGTTCGACAAAGTAAGCCATGCGGTCATACGGCCTCGAATTCTGCTTGGCGCTGCGAAGGGTTGTGATACAAGCCTGCCATCGCCTCCTGCAGCGCTCGCAGACACGCGACATGCGCCTTGAATCCACCAGCTCTCTCGGGTAGAGACTCGTTGCGAATGTTGGAGACGTAACCGCGAGACTGCAGCTCCCGCCAGCCGGGCGGCAAGGGGCCCTCGATCTGTTGCCGGATCGGCGTGTACAAGTAAAGAGGGCCTTCCTCTATCTTCGGCACCGACATGTAGTTCTGACTGGCCTGATTGCCGAACTTGATGCCTGTGCTGAACTGGGTGGCCCGCACAGTCGAGCTGGACTTATTGGCCTCCTTCTTCGACTGTATCGCGCTCGCGAACGACTTGACGATGCTCTTCGCGTTGCCCTCGGAGAACATCAGCTCGTCTATCAGAGCCTCCTTCTCGCGTATCTTTCTCTTCTTCATCTCGGCCTCCTCCCGAGCGAGCTCGATCCTCTTCTCTTCCTCCTTCTGCTTCTCCAGCTCCAGCATCTCCTCCAGCTCGTATTCGCTCCGGCCGAGCTTCGACTTGCTCTTCATTATCTGCTCCTTGTTGTCCTTCTTGTACTGCTCTATCCTCTTGTTCATCTCGACCACGTCAATGTTGTTCGCTAAGTTGTAGATTATAGTCTCGATCTCCTCCAGGTAGTCGTTGTACTCGTTCAACGTGGCGAAGTCCTCCTCCCTCTTGTTGTAGTCCCGCAGGATGCGCTTCCTTATGTTCACTTCTTTCTCCACCATAGGGTCCTCGAACATCTGGACCCGGAAGTTCGTTCTTCTCAGAGGAATCTTGCATTCTGGACAGGATCCGGAACCTGAAAGATTCGATTGTGCAGTGTTACTGAAATACTATTGCTTGCACTCCTTGATGGAAGTATTTTGCTGAAAGTACTATGAAATCGATCTATGAAAAATGTAGTAAAAATTATTGAGAAGGTACTAAATATGTACAAAATTAATCATTTTCCTAATGAAATTTAAAATGCGATGTAATACTGTGAAATATAAGGAAAGTTACCGTGGAAAAGTAATAAAAAAATTTTGAAATATTAGTTAAACATAACACTGAAAACTGTGAGATTTTTTAAAGAAAAACTCCTGATGAAATATCGATTAAGAGAATCTTCTCCTAAAATACTGATGAAAAGATAATGAAATGAGGTTAATTAAGAGAAGTTTTCAAATATATTTTCACGTTCAGTAAAATATTTCCATCAGGGTTGCATTAAAAGTAACAAAGTGAACGTTAGAATCAGGCCGGACCTTTGAGGAACAGTAGATCCACACAGCTCTCACACAATGCATGGCCACAGACATTGACCATCATCTTCAGCGATGGATTCCGGTATTTGGTGGTCTTGCATCGTGGACACGCTTGGTCGTCCATCCTGAGGATATGAGACAAATAATTTTGGAAAAGTATCTCTCGATTTTCTAGCTTGATCGACATCATCACGGATATGACAATTCGGTTAGACTCAATTTACATTAAACAAACTACAAAACGAGGTACATAACCTAAGAAAGAATGATGAGATCAATAAGATCCGATTGCCGTTATTAGTGCGAACGTTTAAGCGAATATTTGAGAATAAGATGATACTTTTAAATGTTCATTGCATATTATACGCGTATTTCTTCAAGCAAATATATTTTATTCAAGCTCTTATCGGCCTTATTTCTCCTCGTGCAATCGGCATTATCGAGGAGTCCGATATTTCTCACGTGCACACACAAATCGATGTGATCAGTCGGCAAAATTACTTACTTGTATAATCACTTGACAATTACTTGCTGAAACGTTAAGCTACAAAAGCTACCTGACGATACGTTTCAACATTATATTTAAACAACGCTAAATCACGGTACAGTTCTAGGGAACATAACCTAACACGGCTTTCTCTCTTCCTCTCCCAAAAAGTTCCAGATGACTAACCTAACGTGGCGAGAGCTACTTGTTGACGCGTTCTCACGCGGGACACTTGAGAGATCGATCGATGTCGAGAGTTCCTATCGAACTGTGTTCCGTCGATAGCCCTCATTTTATATCGATATTCGTGCATGAACAACGTGGCTGGATTTGAACGAGTGGACCACGACTTTTTTTTTCTATTCACTTGTCACGTATTTTTTTCCACGCTCGTTGCTGTCTCCTTGCTCCGTGATATTTACCTCGCAGGTTAGAGTCAAACGTTGTCGGTGAAAAAATGCAAACTGCGAATTTAACAGAGAGAGAGAGAAAGAGAATTATTTGACGATGAATTGTGACCGTATGCGAAACGCTCGGTCGTTTCCGATTGCACCGGTGGTGATTGAAAAGTTCACACGAGGAAGGAGGAAAATTCGATACTCCATCAGCTCACTTGTCCCTTTATTACCTTATTCCTGCGAGTTAATTAAGCCTTATCTCTCATTTATTGCTGGTCGTTGCACACTATTTCGATGGTGCGGTTCACCATTAATCGACTCGATAAAATTAATTAGGTTCGTGATTAGCAAGTGAAATTACATTGCATACACATACAGGTAGACACGCATCGAGAATATACAAAATTGCTATTAACAATCCTCTCCTATTTCATAACATCTGATCTCGAAATATATCTTCGCGCGAGATCCTTGACGTAATCTAACCGGAAAATTATACCTACGTGCATATTAAAATACTGAAATATGTAACGCTTAATTAGAGCTGTTTCTAAATTCATAGGTTTCATCCGTGATTACGTGGGATGCATACACACACACACACACATACACACATACACATATGCGCGCGCGCCAACAGCGGTGTCGACCATCGGTGAGCGAAAGAGAAAAATTAAAAAAGCACGCGCACTCCCACGTGAGTTCCGCCGCGCGTCTCGCGTGTCTAATCTACGAGCCTGAATGCACGTGTCTATTTTTAAAACCGGGGGTCGCACCGCGCCCAGTGAACTCGAACAAAATCCCGCATTTTTCACGTTAATAACTCAACTGTTACCAGTGGCAATAAATAAAATAATAGCCTCCGATCTCTCCCGGGCTCTCCGTCGTGTATGTTTGTTTGTTGCCGTGTAAAAACGTCTTTCGTGTCTATCAGTAGCGCTAAAAAACTTTAATAACACGTCGATACGGAAAAACGAGCGAGTATGAATGAGAGATGAGAATGAATATGAAAATGAACCAAAATAACTAAAATAATATCCGATAGTTATTTTTTCTTAGTTATTACTTTCCCAGCTAACGATGGGACCAATTGAATAACGTACTCATTAATATCGATATGTATTAATTCCCGAGCATCGTGTTATGTTATCAAATTGATATCGAAATGAATCTGATGTTGGTATTAGTAAGATAAATTTGTTGACATTTCATGTAATATCGATTCAATACAATTACTAAATAATCATAGAGACTGCAATAAGACAGTCTACTGTTATATTGTTTTACGGTACGGTTTCGATGTCAATCGTATGCTGATCTCTTGAAAATATTATAATACAAAAATTAATGTAAAAATGCCGAAAAGATCGTCGGTCTATTAATAATAAATACGATTTCATCCTTATTAAACGTTTTTCATTGTTTGTCATTACGTTATTAACCGTACTATTATTTAACTTTGCATAATTCGAAAAGAATCGAATGAAGTGTTAAATAACGAACAAAACACTTAAATATACAGCATGTTGCATCAACATACAGCTCGTTACGACGGGTTACCTGCTCAGAGGCGCACATGAAAGAGTGAGAGAGCACACACGACCGATCATTGCACCGACGCGTACCCTGTCGTAATAAATTCTATGTTGAACCCTGTACATATATTCGTGTAATAATACATTCAAGTTTAAGAAGAATGAGGAAATATATGTAATTAAATGCTGAAATATACCTTGAAAACATTTTGAAGTATTCAAGAGTAAAAATATCATATAATAAAAACCAGCTATTGCGTATTAGTATATTAGTGTCACTATAACAGCTAACTAAACAAATGATTCTCTACGTAATCATTACATTGAAAGAAAGAAATTGCTACATTCAAGTAAATATTTGCTAAGGAGTACCAGACTAGTTTATTTTATTTGGATTGAGTAAATATTACTTCAATATAGCATACTGAAAGGAAAAGAAAATAACATATTTAAGTAATATTTTCTCAGTCCAGATAAAATAAACTAGTCTAGTACTCCTTAGAAAATATTTACTTGAACGTAACAATTTTGTCTTCAGTGTAGTAATTCGTCATCAAATAGCGGAGATATTAAGGAAAATCATAATATTACCTTTCCCTCTAATAAAATTTCTGTATTAATTATATTTCTGATAATGTGAATCTGATAAATTATGAATTATAATTAAACAGTCATTAAACTTAATACATAATTGATATGTATTGTTACGACAGTCACATATTTTAATGCATCTCAAATTGTGTTCATGAATATATTTTGGAGCGAATTGGCGTAAAAGTATCAATATTGGGCATAAATATATCGACATTGTCAAATTATGTTTCAATGCCATCACTAATGCCAGCTTTACATTAACCGTTGTAATCACGCGGAAGAGGTGTCTCGCGAAACGGGACCGCCATTCACGCGTTAATAGACCCGCGGGAATTGAAGCGAAATTTTTGCGCGCGGTCGGAAGAAACGCGAAGCGCGCGAACATCGCCGCCGCGCGCGATGGAAATGGGTGGCGATCCCGGATTAAAGCAAAAGTTGCGGAGGGTGCGGCTAATCTGGGTTCCCCGCACCTCTCCCCTCCATCACCCCATTTTCGCCGCTCTTCTTTTTCTGGTTCTCCGCTGTTTTGCCGTGGAACGTTGCTGCGTGCATTCCGCGGCAATCTCTGCAACGGCCGCGAGGTGCAATGCACGCACGTGACTTCACCTCGAAGCGCAGCTCGCTGCTTGGGATCCGCCGCAAATAAACTGCATAATATAGACTGTACAACGGGCCTGTGGTTATTGAGAAGCAATTAATGAACGTACATATGCGCTCGCTCGCTCGCTTCGCGTTTCAGTTTTTTCGCAACATTTCGCTAACCGTTCTACTTGAACGAGTAAGAGAAGAGAGAGAGAGAGAGAGAAAGAGGAGAGAGAAGCGACTCGCTGCAACGGTTTTTCATGTTTCCCTTTTTTCAATTTTTTTTTTAATTCCTGAAGCACACGAAACATTTGTGAAATGAATGCCGCGAGGCGCGCAATATTTTGCCATCAATTCGCGAACGATTCCGTTCCATTTCGAACTCTCAGCGTAAAACAGTAACTCGCACCCCGGAAAATATCGTCGAATTCCATAACCGGCAAATTGTCATTCGAAGCAATTATGACTCGACAACGAGTCGGCAATGGCAACAACAGCGGCAGCGGCAACAGTAACAACGGTGTCGCAACGACGACAACAACGCGGATCCCCCGTACGTGGAATTTATTTATCGCTGCGACGATGGGATTTTTATCGCGATCCCACGATAATAGAACGGAATAACGAGAATCGAAAAACGAGAAGGTAAACGCGCGCACCCCTCCCCCCCGGTAAGCCGATTACCGTTTCGCCGCCCGAGCGAAACATTACCGCGACGTTGTGATCGGCGGAAGAGTCCCAGGCGCTTTTGCGACATTTACAGCGAAAAAGGCGTGTGTTCCGGCAAACTCACAGCGCGAGGAGGAAGCGCGAATAAAACGGAACGCGGTCAAATGGGTAAGCCAGACGGCCGAACGCGACGTATTCGTTCGATGCCGCGCGAAGCGCTTTCGAACCATCCTTTGATCCTGACCGTTCCCGACCGTGCCTAGCCGGTAGTTCCGCGGCGGCTCGCAAGAAACCGAACGATATTGAGTGTCCTGTTTTTATAACCCGACCTGGCCGACGTTGCAGGTCGTGGTAATAAAAATAATAACAATAAATCGCCACCTTCCCGCGGATCTCGTCGATAGCTCGCCGATAGCTCGCCGATAATTTTTCTTGTTTTGCTTTTTCGCCAGCCTCAAATCGGATTCTTCCAGGGTGTTCTTTCCCGCGGCTTCGGCGGTAACGTCCCGGTTAACCGAAGCACGGCTCGTACGAATTTTATCCGATCCGATCGGAAAATCCCCGTCGACGTGCTCTCTCGTCGATTCGCGTCTTATTTAAATATAAAAAGCAAACTTCGCACATATACACACACACACACACACACTCTCTCCCTCTCTCTCTCTGTCTCTCGATAAACGTAGATAAGCGAAGAATTCAGTGGAGGGGTAGATTAAGGTAGCGAGGAATTTCGTGGCCGCGCGATATTTAAATCGCCTCGCATTTCCGCGCGAGGAACTCCGCACCCGAGACGCCGCATCTCGCCGATTCAGAGCCGTTCCGCAGGCGAGAGATATAATTCCGAGGACAAACAATGCGCCGGAGACGCGCACAAATATAATCCTCCGCGCGTTCCAACGAGAGCTATTCTGCCGGCCGACCTGTCCGAATGAAAGAAAGAGAGAGAGAGAGAGAGAGAGAGTCGAGGCGAATCTTCCGAAAGTCGGCAAGAACTGCCGGCGGGCGCGTGAGTGGATGGAAAAAAAGCGAGATGAATCCCATAGAATCCACTGCCAAGTTTAATCGGCGCCGTGGTATCTCAGGGCGGTATTCGATTCCCGGATTCCCGGCTGGGGATGCTGTGTACGGATCGAGGAAGAGGGCGAAGCGAGCGAGCGAGCGAGAAAGCGCACGAGAGACAGATTTACTTAAGGAGCAAGAAAGAGAGAGAGGGAGAAAGGGGCGCCGAGGAAGAGGGGCGACCGGGGGGAAGGAGTGTGCGCGACGGCGACGATAAAGCGAAGAGGGATACGCTTGCGCTAGGAATATCACCCTCATCTCCTCGCGCACGTCGTGCACCCTCGTAGAGAGAGGGAGGGGGGAGGGGTGCACGAGAGAAGGTGGATAGAGAGAGAGCGGGGCGTGTGCGAGGATAGATGGCAGGGCGTCTCTCCCGGGCCGGGACGCGCAGGACCGGGACGCGCGAGGCCGCGTCGCACGCACTGTCAGTTCCGTTCAGTTTCGCTCGGATATCCGTGCCACGAGAGTGACCTTCGCGTCCGACCGGCTGCCGCCCCGCTGCCGTCCGTTGATCCGCGAGATCAACGTACCCCGCGCGGTCCCGAGCGCCAAAGGCTCGAGGATCCTCGCCGAGAGCGAGCGACGACCCGGAGACACGCTTGTCACACTCGGCCAGAGAGGAACGTCGTCCCCGAGAACGAAGAGAGTGAGAGAGAAAGAGAGAGAGAGAAAGGGGAAGAAAGAGAGAGACACGCCTGTTCCTGGGAAGAGGGAAAGAACGCGCGCTTCTTGGCGCCTTCGAGCCCGCCGGTCATTCCCCGCGTCGAGACACGTTGCGTTCTCGCGTCACGTCGTAAACTTCGCGGGAGTATCGGGGAGACCGAGTGCGTGGGAGACGGCGGCGGGTCGATTCCCCGGTCGGCGAGAGACGCGTGTTCGCACCGGCGAGGGATCCCCCGTGGTCGTCGGCCGCCCGACGGCGATGACCGACCGCCGTGCGACTTCGCCGAGGGTGCGATAAGGCGAGGCGGCGTCGACGAAGAGCGACAGCGCGCGAGGGAGAGGAGGAGGAAAAGCAAGAAAAACGGTGAAAACGGCAAAACGGGGGAGAGGAAACGAGGATTCGAAAGGGATGATGCGCGTATCACGCCCCATCGGCGCTTTTCAATTACGCGGATCTAGATCGCGAAGCTATTAGCGAATTAAGCGGACCGAGCGAGCGGCCGATCGAGGGAGAGGAGAGAGCAAGGGAGGGCGGAGGGAGAAGGAAAGAGAGAGAGAAAGAGAGAGAGAGAGAGAAAGCAAAGCGGGGACTATGCGGGCCGCTGGTGGACGCTACGGGGAAAAAGGAAAGTAACGATCGCGTCGGCGACCGCGTCGCGATGAAATTGTGTCGGGGTGGACTGCAAGCCCTCGAAGTAGCCGTCGGAGGCGCGTGAGCGACAACAGAAACGGTGCCATGGCACGCGGAAACGAGAAAAAGCCGAAGTCGTCGACCCGTCCGTCCACGATCGTCGACGTCGTCTTCTGGTTCTCTTGACTCGTTCACTCTCTCTCTCTCTCTCTCTCTCCCGTTCTCTCTCGGTCTCTTCTCCTTCCCTCTCTCTCTCTCTCTCTATCTCAGTTTCCTCCGAACGTTCTCTCCCTCGGGTTCGCTCACTTCGGCAACCGCTCCTTTCCGGCACGTTGCACCGATCTTGCGTGTCAAGTGCGAAACTCGCACGCTCAGCCACTTTCGCGGCCCCCGGCGGAAGTCAGTCGGTCGTCCGGTCGACATCCCTCAGGATCGACCGGGATCGGAACGGGGATAGATCGTCGAGCAACGCGTGGCCCGGAACGACTATGAGAGAGAGACAATGAGGTGTCTAATGTTGACCCTCTGCGGTCTGCTGGTTTCGGGTGAGTCGCCCGCGATCGTTTTGTCGTCTATTGCTGATATTCTCACATCATACATACACACATACATATATAACGACACATAGTGGGACTCTCGGCGATAAATTGAAGACGGGTGGTGATAGGGGGGATGTTGGAGAGCGCGGTAGTTTAGGGAAACGCGATCGTAAACGCTTTCAGCCAGTGGGTAAACGCGCGCGGACCGGATGCATGAATAAATGAAGGGATTATTAATAGATGAGGGAGCGAGAAAGAGAGAGAGAGAGAGAGAGAGAGACATAGATATAGCGTTGAGATATTGGAGGATGGTTCGTTTTGTTATCACACATGGAAATATTAGTTTCTCCGGGCGGTTATCGCGATCAACCTTTCCCAATGTAATTCATGCACTCGCCCTGCGGGATATTCCGCGGTGAAAAATTCCCCCGAAGATTCATAGGCACTCCTCCCGCACGAGCGGCGGTGTCCTTCGAAAGCACTCGCGAAAAATAACGAGGTGCCGAGCGAAAAGGAGACGACCGAATTTCACGGTCCGTGGGGTTTCGTCGATTTGCTCAAAAAGAGAAACACGTTCTCGATTGAAACCAACGTTAATGGCGGGGCGGAGGAAGGCCATTAAAAGTTAACAAATGATAACGTTGAAAGGCTGCAACATTTAGAGCTGCGATATTAATATTGATCGTCATATAAAATAGTGACTTTAAACAATTTATCGTTCAACTTACCGCACAATGCGTAATAATGAAAAACTGATAGCACAGCGTCCGTATTTCAGCGGTCGTTCGACCGCTAAGCGGCCCTCGACCGCCTGCATCCCCCTCGTATTCGCTCTCTTCGAGGTATTTCCGGTTCGATTAATGAGTAATATATCGACGGCAAAAGCAGACTTACGAGACTGTGGGTGTCCAGGAAACATGCAAACACTAATCTCGTTTTCTTGTTTTTTCCTCACTTTTTTCTCAAAGGGGAAAGATGGGGCGAAAGGAGAAAAAAAGGTTAATAGCATTAATTACGGATACGGATCGGGCAACGCGTAAACCTCCTCTCTCTTTCTCTCTCTCTCTCTCTCTCTTTCTTTCTTTCTTTTTCTCCCGCTTCCTGTCTTTGCATAGCGTTGCATATTTTTTCCCCTTTGCGGAAGTCGCGCGACTGTAATGTGTCCTAGCCGAGCGGAATACTGACGGTATATCATAGCGGATTTAGTTAGCTCCGAAACTTGCTCCGAACTTTGTAACAACTCGGTCTTAACATTAGCTTCGCTCAAAACGCGGATTTATGCAGCAATTAACCCCGCGAGTCAATGAGCCAATACATCAATGAGCGTTCCGAACCGAGACGGGGGCGGAGCGGGAGACCGCGTACGCGCTCTCGTCGGATTATTCTTTTTCCCCGATAACCGGGAACTAATGATTATCGCGACAAAGGACGCCTAATTATAGAGATAGCAGGAGAGACTCGGACGTTATACATATATACAAAATAGAATTAAAACGAGACCGATAAATGAGAATCGAGACACCGTGAGATAATTTTCCGCTTCAGTGGAATGGACGGTGCACGGAGAATTTTTAGAATGAAACTGTCCATTGATATTGCCCGTGCACCTGTTTGTGTGTGTGTGTGTGTGTGTACGCGTCAACGCGCGCGAAATTTACATTAAATTATTTATCACGTTCATTATGTCGAATGCATCCGGTAATTACGCCATCGGTTGGGGCAAAATTTCAAAGGTAGAATTCACTGTTGAGAGTGGACTAATTCTGACAGTCCTTTAACCCCTTTGAGTCCCGGAGAAATCTCTGCCACGAGTGAAATTAAATTAGTATTGTTATTAGGGTTTCCGAGATTTCGCTAATTAAAAATCTGTGGTTAAAATAGCAAAATTCAAAATCGCTAAAAATTTAGTGAAACTTGGATATAAATTGTTTATAAAGAGCTTTCAAAGTCGATTATCACAAATCTGAAATTATTAAAACAAAACTCAGTCTGAGTAATCAAGTATTGCATCGAGATTATAAAATTTCTAATAAAAAAATTCATTATAGTGTATATAAACAAAACCTACTGAAGATAAAATTACTAAACCCGCCATATTGGATCTACCATTTTGAATTTTATAACTTTGAGATGAGATCCATAATGAGAGCTTTTAAAAGTTTATAGATATCTACTTTCATGAAAAGCTATCATCCACTTCATACCGCCTTCATAATCATATTTTCATTTTTCTGGTGAAAAACAAATCATCCTTTCTTAATTCATAAACCACACCTCATATTTGTGATATTTGTTGATATTTCTGTAAGTTACGATTTTTTTATAGCCGATACATAGAGGAGCACTTAATTTCCCCTTTAGATTTTGTTGAATATCCCAGAAAATGAAAGGGAAATTGAAACATTCTTATGCAAATATTGTGGATATTTTAATAACCTATCTAACTATATTGATCAAGCAAAAAGTAATAATGATTCTTAGAGTAATTTACATTTTAATAAAACAATCGAAACATACCAAGTGTCCCCTATTCTGAGAGACTTGATCCAGGGATAGAAGGGAGAGACTTGATTCGAGGGGATCGCGCCCTATATTTTAATTAAGATTAACAGATTAATCTGTTATCATGCTCTGCTGGCGAATCCTGTTATATTTCTGCTGGCTAGCTGTCGACAAAATTTATAGCAGTTACCGTGCAAAACCTGCTATTGTAGGTTCGGTTGTTTGCCTGGCTTTATACTGGGCAATATTTGCTGAATAAATGTCAATATAACCAATATATCGCCGATGAATTGTGCTACTAGGAAGACTTGTTTCGCGGATCAAGTGTTCCCAGTCTGACGTGGATCATGTTTATCCAAATAGTACCTTATTTAAATTTTCATTTCATTTTTCGTTTTTATTTTTTTTAACTCTTTGTTTATAGGGTCTTGATCTAATTAAAACCTAACTACTTAAATAACAATTGAATATTTACCAAAAAAAAAAAAAAAGAATCAAGCACTCCAGAAAATAAAATATATCCTCACTCTGTTGTGATCGGCGCACAACTGCCAAAATTACATTGAACGTTTCCTACAAAATCAAGAACGAACATTTCTGTCAACATAAAACGAATGAAACCTTCCCATTGTCGAAATAACGGCTAGGGATCAAGTCTCCCAGAGGATCAAGCATCCCCAGGATCCCTTATACGTACCGAGAAAGGGTTAAGAGAGCAACTGAAATTCGCGCGCGCAAAGTTAACATCTCTTAATTCCGACTTCAAATTCAAGATTACGTCGAGACGGCGGAATTGGCTGCGCTCACAATTAGTAGCCGCCGTTCAAACGAGAGTACGGACTTGCGCGGCGCACGTAAAAAGGACGCGAAGAAATTAAATCCACTGTACATCTCAGTAAGATTAACCGTAGAGCACCAAGAAAGCAGCTGCGGGTTGGCATGGAAATCCTGATATGTATTTTAACGTGGGTTATGCGGGGCGCCGGCAAATCTCTCTCCCTCCCTCCCGCCCCTTTCATACCGTCGCTCCCATCTCTCTGTCGCGGTACCACCTTCCCCGCGCGCAGTGGCGCGCGGCAGGTAAATATTTACTCGCACAACTACCTGCATTCCCCTCGAACTTACCTTTTTGGTGGCGCGCGTTTATTTTTAACGCACGATTTTCCGACGACGAGGGTTTATCGGATTTGGTAACTGCGCTCGAGCGGAGTTAGATGTCTAGGATAAAATTTTTCCTTTCTGAGAGAAAGAGAGAGAGAGAGAGAGAGGGGGGGGGGAAGAGAGAAAACGCGTGCAATGTGCAAGCTGCGCGCTATTTGCCCGCCTACGTGTGCGTGCGTATGGCCGTATATCTCGTTTGCAACGTCCATAAGAAGTTCTTTCACGTTGTTACACATTTTCGCTATTAATGTTGCGAAGGGTGTACTCAAGTTGGCGCTCATATATACGGGCGGCTATATATTTATCGGACTATGTGCGTGTATGTATGTATATGTACGTATATATGTATCGGTCCGGCTCTGAAGTTACGAACTTTCCGGTAAACGATGGGCGATTCACAACGTTGGGAAACTTGATAAATGAGTAATGGAGAGTTCACGCTGTCAATTTATGATTTCACTATCTTCTCTCTCTCTCTCTCTCTCTCTCCCTTTCTCCGCGCGGCTATTTATGAATATATACATATAATAGCGCTATGAGAACGCGCGTTACGTCACGTATGTCACGCGATACGTGTTTCAGCGGGATATATTTCCCGTCGCACGTCTAACTGCGAATGTTAAATGCGTTTCGACATGTCGCGGGCGCGAGCGCGCGCGCGCGCTCCGAGGCCGGTCAGAATAGAGTGAACGTTTTACATTTCCGGGACATTTTTGCAATTAAACAGTTTTTACCGTAGAATTCGTTGCCCCCTCCCCTCCCTACCCGGATAGAGTGAGCGCGGGAAGAGCGCGGAAAAATTGCCGAGAATTTCTTATCGCAATTGGGCGGGCGATGTACAAAGCGGAATAAAACGAAATCGATGGCACGCGCGAGCGAGCGAGCGAGCAACATTCGCGGCCGACACGGCGGAGCGAAAAGTTTCACGGCGCGCGGGGACCGCCAGATCCCCCCTTCCGCAAATGAAAGGCTTTGCACGAATTACGCTTTCAGCGGCGCAAATAAATAACGAAACATCGCTCGCTTCGGCTTCAATTTGAAGTGGACTTTATTCCACGGGGAATCTTAATTCCGGACCTCGTTACGTGCGCGGAGTATATCCGAGGGTATCGGGAGAAAAATTGCGGCGGATGACGATCTCCCTCGACATTTTCGAAGTCGAAGTAAATTACTCGTGCGCCGCGCAAGCGTCTCGTGGGCGGAGGGGGATAAAAGAGCCGACCAAAAATTTACTCGGTCGTCCAGCTCGGATTGACCTTAACTGGCTGTCGGGTCTATCTAAGGTTACACTATCGGGCTCTAAGAAGTCCATGTAACGCTGCGTGGTAATCCGCATCTTAATCAGGATTCATTATAATGTCCTCATCGGGTCGTACTATTGAATCTATTACTATCCTAATACCGTCGAATAATCCTTATCACGTTTTTCTACCTTAGGTAATGGAAAGGATTATGGTTAGATTAGGATTTGTAAAGAGCAGGCTGTGCTAAAATAGTGAGGAATATCTGTAAAATCGGAGAACGAATATTGCTAGAATTGAGCGATT
Source organism: Dinoponera quadriceps (assembly GCF_001313825.1). Lineage (NCBI taxonomy): Eukaryota > Metazoa > Arthropoda > Insecta > Hymenoptera > Formicidae > Dinoponera > Dinoponera quadriceps. Next base: position 108,307 of record NW_014556868.1, on the reverse strand, counting down.
TCCTTGTTGACAATTTCCAGGTAGATTCCCGCGGAAATCCATAGGAATTCAATGTAAATCTATAGAGGATAATAAAAATCCGTATAGAAATGACACCACATGGCGTGTAAAAATCCATGTAGGAATTCGCATGGTTTGTGAAAATTCATAAAGGAATTCACATGAATTCCTACCTAGGACCTGGATTTTTGGCGCAAATCTCCAGGAGTAACTATGGGATTTTATATGGATTCCCACCTAATTTTTTTTTTTCAAAAGGGTTCCGAATTTAATAATGCAAATAATATATATAGAAGTAAACAAGTTACTGCGTTATCAAAGTCGAAAAGCATTCAATTCTAATTAATATTTGTCCTTTGATTACATACTTCAATTACATGCAGGGAATTTGAAGCTTTATTGCCAAGCCGAAGTGTGAGGATCATTTGAATCAAAATAAACAGAAATGTATGAATATTGCAAAATTCACAATAATCATTAATGAGAGGAAAGCGATAGGCCGGACTCTGTAGGCATATATGAAAACTGATGGCTTCCGCTTTCCGTGCGTCCATTCAATCAGACGATTTAATTAATTATGTAATTATTATTACGAATTTTGCAAAATGCGTAACTTTTCTCTTTAATTTAACCCGTTTTACTTGCACACCACGAATATATATCGAAAATTTTCGGACACTCTGTAAACAATAAGTTTTTAAAAAATATACAGTCGATGAATGATGGTTGATTTAAGTTTTATATAAAATATATATGAATATGTTATAAGATCTTTTCATAACCTGAAAGTAAAAAATAAAAATATTTTTATGGGTAAAATTATAAAAATAAAGTTTATTATTAGTCAAAACTACGATAGATGAAGTTTGTTATGAAAGATTCGTATTAAAAACTAATATTGAAAGCCATAATAATTAAAACGAGTAAAATAAAAAAATAACCTGATTGATGAAACTTTGTAAAATAATAAGGTAATAATTAGGATAATAATACATTATAAGGTTTTAACATGTACCTAATCGTTATAACCTTATAAAGGTCTTCCTTACTCAATCTTTTTCAGTACATGATTATTAGTTAGGATTATTTTACGCTCACGTAGATTGCACTTTGCTATCAGCTATATTTAATGACAATTTCTAGTCGGGAAAAAGAGGAGGAAAGAGAAGAGGAAACAGGAAAAGGATTAAATTTAGAATCTGTTTATGGTCATCCCGCGGCGCGTTCTTGCGAGCGTTTCATAAAAAATTAGCCGATTACGCGCAGAAACGTGTTACGTAAAACGCCGGTCGGCCGCGTTTGTTGTGTGTACGCGCGCGCGAGCGTTTAATTTTGCGTTATCGCGCAACGGGGGAACTGCGCGGGCAATAAGAATTAAAGAACGTCGTTAACTCGGAAATAATACGACTTTCTACGGCGATGTGGAAAAAGGAGGAAAAAGGGGGCAAAAGCTGCCGCGCGCGCGGGATGCACTTTATATCGCGTTATTAATAAATCGTTCTTCTTTATAACGTCCGTCCCGACGAGGACTGTAACGATTCGAGAGTTCGGAAAACGACGAGAGCGTCGTCGCAAACGAGCACTCGCGAGGAATGAATCGCGAAGAACGGCTCTCGCGCGTTTTTACCCTCGAAGCTGCATCCGCATTATTACACGGAGTTTGCCTTTCTTGCCTCGTTATGTAGCATCAAGAAACGGTTAGCATCGGGAGCGTGACATCCGGACGATTTTCAATGGATTTGCCTAATTAACCGGAAAACGGAACAACGAGAATGGAGAGAATGCGACGGCGGAGAAGACGCCGGAGCGTCCGTGTTAGCGCGCGCGCGCGGAAGGTTTGAAAAATTAACGCGTCCCTCCGGACGTCTTTACGCGTTTCTCTCGACCAACATTGTTTTCTTTATAGCCGGAATTGCTCTCTGGTCTTTGTTAACGTCGACGCGAAGACGTAAGCGTGACATTCCGATTTTTATTTGATTTACTTTATTAACTGGTAAGCAGACTACGCCGGAAATGTCGGAGCAATGCTGCGTGAGCGTCTGAAAAATTAGCGCGTTTCTTTCTCCGAACAACGTCTTTTATCTCTCTCTCTCTCTCTCTCTCTCTCTCTCTCTCTCGAAACATTTCTTCTCGCTCCCGCGCTCGTTCCCCTCCTTTTTTCACTTCCTCTTTCTCTTGGCGATATAAAAAGAAAAAAGAGAAAACAGATACACCGACGTGACGACCTAGCTTGTCCTGAATCCTTTAATCGGCCGAGAAACGAGGGAGAAAGGGAGGGAGGAGGAGTGGGAGGCTTCATCAATAATACCGTTAGACGTTAGAACGAAGCCGGCGAATAGCCGCTCGATTTTTCTCGGCGTTACAATTTACATCCCCTGCGCGCATCTCCTGCACGCCCTGGCTTGAAAGATTCATCGTATCTGTCCGCTAAGGTGATATTCTGTTTGCTTCAAGTGCAAGGACCTGCCCGTTGCACGGCCGATCGCAGGATACACGAGGACCGAGCGTCGGAACCGCTCGACCGCGGGCCGTACTTCGAAGTCTCGGCCTCCCGCAACGTGACAGCCCTCGTCGGCAAGACGGCCACGCTGAACTGCCGAGTCCGGAATTTGGGCGATCGAACGGTGAGTTTAATAAGTGACAGCGAGGAGATAGAGAGAGAGAGAGAGAGAAAATGTCCACGTCCAGCTTATACGCCACGGGGCGCCGGAAGCGTATTTTGCGAAGGACAACGGAGGAACGCAGAGAACGACATTTTTAACGATATTTTATCTTGAGACTTGAATAAAGGGGATTAAAGAGGCGAGGACGAGAACTACAGCGCGCGCGCGGTGTACAAAGAATACTCGATAATATTACAATAACGACTGCTATTTTCTTGAGATTTTATACTTAGTCTCAGAATTTTAATAGTATTATCTCTCCCCCTCTCCCCCCGTTTCTCCTGCTCTCCTATCGTATAATCTGGTCGAACAGCCAATAAAGTTGAATATAACGCTATCTCGGTATTATATTATATAAGTTGGCGTAGAACGCGAAAAAAACCAAGTATCGGTAGAAGGAGATTTCTCTTCTTTCATACTCTCGAGCTCATCTCAACTTCCTCGCAAGAGTGCGAGAGAGAAAGAGAGAGAGAGAGAGAGAGAAAGAGAGGAAGGAAGAGGGAGAGAAAGAGATAATTTACGAAGAATCCAGCAGGATGAAACCTCAGGAAGTATCTCTTTGGCGGCTGCTCGAAATAAGTCCACCTAATATCGGCGGAGCCGGTCTCGATTTTTAGCCGGGCGTTGTAATCTGCATTACGGCTCTCCCTCCTCGCCCCCCCCCCCTCTCTCCCTGCTTCTCTCTCGCTCGCTCGCTCGCCGGCTTTTGCCGCGCCCGTTTCGCTCGTCTCCGGCTCGTATCGAAATCGACTGTCAGTGGTGCAAAATATATCAGCCGTAATATTCTTGCCGGAAACTTTTGCCAGAAATGGATTGCCTCCAACCACCGCTCGCTCGCTCGCTCGCTCACTCGCGCGGCTCGAGATACGATGTTAAAAGCCGGTAGATACTCGTAACTTACTCGCGACATGTATGTATTCTCTCGTGTCTATCAAGTTCTCTATGTTATATCTGGCCCAGACTGAAGGTACAGCAAAGCTTCTCCCTCCCCCCCCCCCCCCTTATTTCCCTCTCTGTCTAACCACGTTTCGCGGATCAAATCGAGAACTATGTCGAAACGCGCGACTATCGCGCTCGCTTGTTCACTCGAAGTCGCAACGCGATTCTCACAGATGGGATTTTCTGCGAGTCGGGCGATAGCACAAGAGTAGAGAGAGAGAGAGAGAGAGGGAGAAAGAGAGGGAGTCGAAGAAAATGCGATCACCGTCGAAACTCGCGCGGCAATTCGCGACAACTCGCGAACACGGCGACTACGCGCGCGATTTCGCCGCACGCTCGTTGTTCTCGCTCGTTCTCGCGATATTGTGCGCTTTTGCCGTTTTTGCCGCCACCGCCGCCGCCGCGTGTGTGTATATGTGTAATAAAGTTGGCTCGTCGCGGGACACTTATGTAACGAGGTAAAACATTACAGTCGAGGATGGACAAGACCGCCGTATTTTTCTCCTCCTCTTTGATTTTTTTTCCCCCCCTTTTTCCCCGTTTTTCCCCTCGTTTTTCCCGCCTTCCCTCTCTTTCACGTCCAGCCGGCGGAGTGCGCTTGAGAAATTTTCGCGAGACAAAAGAGACAGGAGAGAGAGAGAGAGAGAGAAAGAGCGAGCGCTCTCGTCTCGTCCCGCCACATCTTTCGCGTCTGAGTTCTCGCTCGCCGCACACTCTCGTCTCTCTATTCCGTTAACACCGTTTTTTATATCTCGCCGGTATAATCCATCCCTTTGCCGCGTTCCATGTGCGTAGGTAGTTGAATTACTTTTTTAGAAAGACGGGTAGGAGAGGGAGGGGCATGTAGGCAGACATGTGCGGGCTTTGCGTTTCGCACTCGTGCGCGCGTGCAATCCGGCGTAAAATTTTCATGGGAAATTCGTTTTATGCCGAATGATGAATCGGCGGCGAGATCGTCGCGGAAAATCCGACGTTTATGGATGTTTGGCGGAGGAAACGGAATATGTGTAATTTTTACACACGGGCGGCATAATCCCGGCCTGCACGCACATCCCCGCTACCGCGGTGGAATTATTTTCTTCGCCGCGCGCAATATCACTCCGCACGCTCCAGTTCGTAACATTACGTTAATTCTTACCCTCGCGTATTGTTTGTTGTTGCACGGGCAAATTTATGTTAATGCGATATAAATATAATATCATAGCGCTCCGCGATATCTCATTTAACGTGTGCAATATAACGCATCGTATGTGTGGTATAAATGACGTGGTATGGACGCATTATGGCAACATGGCGGCGGGAGGGGGAAAAATCTCTCCTTGTTATTTGTAAGTACAGCATCGTTGCGGCGTTTCCCCCGGCGACGTCCGGACGAATCGTGATTCGCGAAAAAATGAGATACTCTCGTACACGACGCGATTCCGTCTATTACCGTCATTATACGTTCGTAGATCAAACGATCGAATTTCTGGAGCGCCCCGAGATTCTTTAGATCTCCGCGACTCTCCGCGAACGGCAATCTATTGTATGCCGTAATCATGAGAGGAAAAAGGGCGGAGGGGTAGAAGAAGAGGAAAGAAACAAATAAAGGGGAGGAGGGAAGAAAAGAGGGAAGAAAGTTTTGACGTTATGTGACGCTTGGCAAAAGTATTCGGAAACGTTGGGAGCACGGCGAAAGTTGGTAAATCGATATATATCTCTTTCCGCCCCGGCATTACGAGCGCGCATCCCGCCCCGCGAAATCGAATGTTCCAGCGATGCTTCTCTCGTTCAGATACAATGTAATGCGTTAAAGTGAAATATAAATGGAGCCGGCTTGTTCCGCGCGAATTTTTCAGCGGGCCGGTCTCGCGGGAGATTGAAGCGCGCGCGCGCGCGCGTCCCGACTCGTGTCAATTTTATATTTTCCGGAAATCGTATTTTTTTCCATCATGCTAATAACAATTTCGGGCGAATTTCACGCTAATAACAATTGCAGGCGAGATCCTCGCGCGCAAATCGAAACGCGCACGCGCGTGCGCGCCCTTGCGTCACAACCGTGTTAATTTTATTTCTCGAAATCGTATTTTTTTTACAAACTAAAGTCTTCGCACCGGCTAATTGCGTTCCCGGCTCTCGGAAATTAAGTTTCAACGTTTTAACGTGCGCATTTTCACCCTCTCTCTCTCTCTCTCGCTCGCTCGCTCGCTCTAACTGCAGCTTTTTCGAATTCACCGCACGATGAATATCGAAAGGCAATCGTTACATCTCGATGATCATTTGAATAATCAGCCGGCGTTTGTTGGCAAAAGCACACTCTCGTCGCCGTCGTCCGGAAGAGGCGGAACAGACGCGCGGCCGATTTTTTTTCTCCTCCTCCTTTCCTCTTTATTAAAGCTTTAGAATCGAATGCGCTCTTTTCATTAGCACTGGATCGAACGTAACCGCGAGCAGGAACAAAAGCCGCGTCACGGTCTTGTGCCCGCGCCTTCGCCTCTTTTCATCTCGACTTCGGTACGCCAAGCACGCGTGCAAAACTCGATGAAGCCGTTTTTATGGGAGAATACGCATTTTCGTTGTACGTGTCCGGTATTTCAATATCGACCACATTCGCACGCTAATATACGCGCGCGAGCACACCCTGCATTTATGTAAATCAATCACGCCAATCTCTCTCTCTCTCTCTCTCTGTGGCGAAGAACGGGCGACACGAATCGTCGTCCGGTGCGTCGACGAGAAATGCTGATTGAAATCGCGGGTCGTAATTTCGGCGAGTTCGATTTCTCGCAGAAGCGTGGAGCAACACGGCACGGGCTCGTGTTCGCCGGATCGACGTGCGGATTGCGTTTAGTAAATCCGATTTGGCAGTGCACCAATATCAGCCAACGCCGCGCGCCTTTTACTCGCATCATGTATTGTATCATTTACCATTTACCCTTAAGCGCCACTGAATGTTGAATTTTGCGTCCCCAATAGAGCCATCGTTATTATTATTATACGTAAGTAGGAAATTATCGGGTCACTGTGGTCAGTGGTAGAAAAATCACCTGGCCGGCCGAGTCGGAATTCTGATGCTATTTTGAGGACTAAGAGAGATGGTCTAAGAGAGATTAATAGAAACTTACTTTCACAGTATTGACATTTAATTAACTTCTCTCTTGAACTTTCAAATTCTACGCGGAGAAAATGTTGTAATAAAAGTTGTAACAAAATTTTATAATGTTGGATTATTCCGAAATTATAACTGAAATTATGATGTATATTTCATTGTATACGTCACAAAAGATTACAACGTACATAATAATTTCAGTCATAATTCCGGTATGGTCCAGCAAAATTTTATGGTAATTCTTACTATAGGATTTTTTCCGTGTAAAGATTTCATTTTAACGCTACCTTGAACAATCTATTTTGACGCTGGAACAGCGGAAACGGAAATTTCAGGTATTGTCGGGGTCAAAGTAGGAGTAAATTACATTATTAGAATTGAACTTGTATGTGTGTGTGTGTGCATGAACCTATTTTACTCTCTTAGGCTCCTATTGTCGAATTAAAGGTTTAACATAGATGGAGAAAAATAATTTACCGGCATAGCAAATTTTATGCTTCCGCAGCAGGATCCGTTACGCTGAGAGAAAAATACTTAAAAATTTATTTATGGCATATAAAGTTTATTTCACTTTAAATAAACCTCATATCTGTGAAACAACCTTGTATCTCACAAGTAAGTTTTCAAGAACTTTTTTCTCGGTGCAGTTATTATATGTCGACAGCAGGACGATTTTTGTTAAGAGTACCCATTGCGCTCTCGCTGGATTATTTCGCTGAATCCACGCAAGTTATTTTGCTGTAAGAACACTTGTGTGAATGTAACCGAGCACTATTTTGTCCCAACAGCAAATTAACTTGTCCCGGGGAGAAGTTCACTCAGCAGAACTGTTTCTACTCTAATTACGAATAATTCGCTAATTTGCTCACGCCGACTAAATTTGATCGCTGTCGCAACGCATACGCAGTACCAAACGCTGTGGTCTCGCTGCAACATCAGAATTATTTTTCTCGCTGTAGGATCAGAATTCCGATTCGGCCGCTCGCGGGTTGGCTCGGTCAGTCGCGGACGGACAGAGGGAATGTTTTTACGCTCGTTCGCTTATCCATTTATTTATAAACGGGATTTATACATTATTACAAACAAAAAAGAAACAGTCGGCTCCACATGACACAGAAAATTTGGACCAACGTTGACGAATAATATATCGGCCACGAGTGTCCGTGCGATATTGGAGCGACATAAAAATTTATACGCCAGAGCGAGAGGAAATAATTAAACAAGACAGAGAGAGAGAGAGAGAGAGAGAGAGAATAAAACGTACTCTCACACGCCATATTGGTAATATTACATCGACCTGCCGTGGGCGTGCGCTTATGCTTTCGCGAGCGTTGTGTAGAGAACAGGCAACTCGAGCTAACTCGCGAAGAAATTCGCGGAGAGAGGAAGAGAAAGAGAGAGAGAGAGAGATAATAAACTCTCTCTCGTAGCGGCATCGAAATCCGAAGCCGGCCCCGAAGAGTGTCTCGGACCGATTGAGTTCGCGAGTTCGAGTTCGAGTTCGCGCGGCAACTCTCGGGGCCAACAACCCCCGGAGGCGGCTCTGGAGCTCTCGCGAGTGTGGTAGAGGCGGGAGAGGAAAAAGGAGGACGTCGCGCGGATGCTCTTCTTGCTTTTTTCCAGGTGTCATGGGTGAGGCATAGAGATATCCATCTCCTGACCGTGGGTGTCGAGACGTACACGTCCGACCAGAGATTCGTCGCGTCGCATTTTCCCCGCACGGAGGACTGGACGCTACAAGTGAAATACCCACAACGACGGGATTCCGGCACATACGAGTGTCAAGTGTCGACGACGCCGCCCATAGGTCACTCCATGCACCTCTCCGTTGTCGGTTAGTTCTTTTCACGTCGTGCTCTTCCCTCATGCCTCATCTCTCTTCTCCTCTCCCCTCCCCTCTCTCTCGTTCCCGCAGCCGTCTCGTTTTTCACGGAGACGCACTGATTCCGCGGTGCAACGCCACGCGAAAATTTACGCGTTGTCTATTTGCCGTCGGCGGCTTAACGCGCACGTGCATCGCGATGCATACGCTCCCCCCCCCCCCTTCTGCCCCGGTAGTTTTAGTTGTCCTAGTTGTTGTATTGTTGTTGTTGTTGTTGTTCGGCTGCTGCCGCCGAGCCGCTGATTTACCGCGCGACTCAATCATTCGGCGGAATTTCCCGCCGCGGTGTCGAGCGTTCCCATCGCGGGCGCGCGCGCGCGCGCGTGGCACGTCAGTCTCTTTCACCGCGCTTTTCCGCGCGCTCGATGAATTTTTCAGCCGAAATTGAATTGGATTATGAGACGTCCTCGGTCCTTGCGAAATCGTCTGCAGGTCCGTCGCAACCCGTCCCCCGCGAATCCTGGGATTTTTACGAGGCTCGCGGGAGCTGGCGCGCGCTCAGCGAAGACAGACGGACGGACAGACGGAGGATCGCAATTACAGCCGGCCTCTCGCGAATTATGAGTCTCCGTTTCTCGCGCCATGTGCGAGCGCGCCCGCCTCGGGAATGATAAAGTTCCGCCAGTCGGGCTGCCGTGATTCGGGACTTAGCGCGCGAACTTAATATTAACAGCTTAATGTTAATATGGCTTAATCATTCACGGACTGCTCGGCGATTTCAACGTGCTTTGCTTTGCCGTTTCCGGCGCAATTTGCGCATTGTGCGCGATGCCGATGAAATTTCAGCCGACGGCGAAGTTAAGATCTCCCGCGCGAGAGACACCCAGCTAGGAGAGATCCGAATATCGCCCTGTTTCTTCGGGATTTTCCTCGCGAAAGTTTCGCGCGCGGCCCGTCAGCTCGAGATCCCCTTTTCCGGGGTAGTTCCGTGAACTTCTGGTCGTCGACGTCGTCGTCGTCGACGTGCGATCGCGCATTTCGGATACACCAGGGGAAAAAGACGCTTTGTCTCGTTGGAATTGTAGTCATTTCGGCGCCGAGAGCATATCTCGCGGTTGATCCGACAGGAAAGTAACTCCGAGTCGATATTTTCATGCTACTTTGACGCTCTTAAGGTAGTTGGCTCGTCGAATTATTTTCTCCGGGAATCTTTCGAAATTAGCTTATACCGATGGAAATACTACGTATAATATATAGTATAATGTTTATAAAGTTAAGAAAACGATTCTAAATCTGAAATATTGGTTACCGAAGATATTTTTGCTATTTATTTTTTTATATTTTTATATTTTACATATTTTATATTTTATATGTATTTTTTTCTTAGAGATTAATGCTCCATTTTTAGCTTCTGTTTTTAATTCTTTTTATAAACCATATTTGGAATTTTGCTGGAAAATTATCGTGATATCAAAAATGTAACATAAAGACATTGTACAAATTTCAGAAATTTTCACTTCATTTTGTTTTGAAAATATAGCTGTGGAAAATTTATAATTAATAATAACACCCGCGATATATGTATATACATACATATTTAATTATTTATATACCACTTTTTATTATGTGCTCACTTGAATTAGCTTAACTGATATATATAAAGCATTAATAACAAAATAAATAATATTACCATTTATAATATTACCAATGTTTGTAATAATTTTGTGTTGAAAATCATTACAACATTTATTACTTAAATAATTAAAATAAAGTTATAGAAAAGTCTGTTTCTTTCAGTAAATAATAAACTGAGGCCTTTTAATATCGCCATTGAAAATCCGGCATTCTACGGATAGACTACCTTAATTATAAAATTATATCATTAATTATATATAGTAAAGAGTAAATTATACCATTAGAATGAAATCGAACCCATTGTGCTATCTTAGCTCCTATTATATTGTAGAATTAAAGGTTTAACGTAATGCCGACACGGGAGCAATATATATGCAAGATTATTATTGCTGTTAACATAATGTTAGCGCATACTGTAAAAATTGTTTGCGTTATTATGATTACCTCACTGTGTTAACAATCCTTTTCAACGTCGATCATATTTTTTTCGTTTCGCTAACAAGAAAAAAAAATGGCAGCAATATGCATATAAAATTATTATCGCTAACGTTTTTTTTACAGCGGTACTTGTAACGTCGACGTGCCCGAGTTGAAATTTCCACGTTACTTTGACGCTCTCAAGATGCTCTCAATAGTTTGCACCTGTTCAGACCTATAAAACCTAATAAAAACCTACTTTGACGATTCCGACACTTGTTAACTTCCCTCTTGAACCTTCCACAGATTTCACCTTCCACCTTCTACAGATTTAATTTCATTGCTACTTTGAACGATCTATTTTGACGCTAAAACAACGGAAACGAAATTTAAATCATTATTGGGGTCAAAGCGAAGATAAATTGTATTAGAATTGAAATTCGTCCGTTCTGTCATCTTGGCTCCTACTGTATTCTAGAATCAAAGGTTCTACGTAGGGTAAGGCAGTCGAAATGTCGACTCGGGAGAAACAGCAATATGCATACATGATCATTATTGCTGTTACGACATTACGGTGGCGCTTGCTGCAAAAATCGTTTTCGTTATTATGATCACCTCACTGTGCTAATTACAATTATTTTCGGCGCCGAGCATATTTCTTCCTTGCGCCCACAAGGAAACGATGGTAGCCAGTGCGCCACACAAAATTATTATCGCCAACGTCTTTTTTACCATGGCACTTACAACGCAAACGTGTTCTTCCCGGCAGTAATAATTTTACCGTGCAATCACACACACAGTCACAAATATCGAGCACTTTACGATCGGTTTAATCAGCTTTGCGATTTCAGGACTCGGACTGCGGACTTAAAATTAACAGCTCACTGTTAATGAGACCCGAGATCAATCACGGGTAGTTTCTCGATAACGCGCGTATTATTTTACCGCCGTATCTCTTGTCGCCCGTCGACACGAGATGGTGATGATTTTCACGTGGCGAGATTAAATCGCGAGATAGAGAGAGGGAGAGACAGAGAGAGAGAGAGAGAGAGAGAGCCGTCGGTTAATAAAATCGTAATGTAGCGCCCCCGGGGATTTTTCCGAAGCTCGTCGCCTACATACTCGTCGAAGTTCGCACGCCGTGAAGCCCGTCAGCAAATCGAGATTGCAATTTCCGCGCGAGCTCCGAGCGAATTATAAATTTCTGTCAGCACTACGCGTACTCGCTCATTTTGCAAATAGTGGGTTTAATCAGCTCTCGTAACTCGAAACTTGCCATGAACTTGATATTAACAGCTTAGTGTTAATATTAGTCTCCTGCAAGACACGAGTTTGTACAAGTTGAATTCAGCACGACGACGACGGTCGATACACACCGTAGCAAACCGCGTGCCGCACTTCTCTGTATCTCTTTTTCCACTTTCTCCTCTCTCTCTCTCTCTCTCTCTCTCTCTCTCTTCCATTTCCTCGACGATAACAATAATTGTTACGTCTGACGAGGAAATAAGAGAGGAAGAACGTCGGATTCGCACCTTTTGCTTTCGATAACTCGGCCGGCTGTAATTTCGCGCGTAATAAAAGCTACACGATGTGTCTATTAAGGTTAGAAATTATACTCGAAGCTTCGGCTCTTCGAATTATATTCGAAATTATATAGCTTTGAATATCTGAAAAACCTTTGACACATTATATTCGAATAGTATAGTTTTAAATTATGAAAATTTGTATATTCGAATGTTTAAATATTCGAAATTTCACGAATTGGAAAGTGCGTGTGTTCGTTTCGTAAGAAATAGTATTTACTGTCCTAAATAATATCCTAAATAATTTTTTCTTCATTGCGTCATATCGTTACATATGGCAAAGTTTACATTTATTTTAAAATAAAGTTAATGAAACTTCTTATTATTCATTATTTGTGCTTTCTCCTTTTACTTTGTTTTAAACTGGACAGATACAAATCTCAGAATTGAAGTAAAATGATAGTTATCCAAACGACACGTACTTCTCTAAAAGACGTTTCACAGACATCCTTCAGCCGTCTTATTGTCTTATTGTTTAAAAGACGTCTTTACGACTTCTTAGGACGTCTTAATGCTATCTGGGTTAAACTGATACTCTCTAATTGCACAGCATTTTGTCGTACTCTCCAAAAAATTAGTTCTATTAACAGCTTCGATATTTCGAATTTTCGAATAGATTTCGAGTAATCCTCGAACTTCGTCGTTAAACGTCGAATTATACTGAAGTTTCGAGACTTCGAGTATGCCAAGTAGTACCATTTCTAGTGCATATATACGATTGTGTATACACGGAAAAAAATTAGTCTTATATATAAATCAATGATAGATATTCTCATATATAAACGATATTATAATCTTCTTGAAAATTTTCAAATTTAATTAATTGATTGGATTTACATTGACGAAAGTATTACTTGCACTCGATTCAAGACTAAAAATCATCTAAGAATATCACAATATTCTTGCTTATGTATGAGAATATCTATCATTGATTCAAGACTTTTGTTTCTATGTATATTATTTTCTTATTATTACCGTTGTTGTTCTTCACTGCAGAGCCGGTGACGGAGATTATCGGAGAGTCGGAGATGTACATAAACAAGGAGAGCACTATGAATTTGACCTGCGTGGTACGACACAGTCCTGAGCCGCCGTTGACCATTTATTGGACCCACGATCACGAGGTAGGTTGTGCCAGCCGAGCGTGTTTCGCGATATCGAAAGCGAGAGCTATTCTTCGGTACGTGTACGTATGTGTGCGACAGAAGAAAATAAGGTAAAACGAGAAAAAGATAGAAAAAGGAAGGAAGAAAAGAGACATAACGGCGACAAATTAATTTTCCATCGCCCATCCCATCGCTAATCGCGGGAACGGTCGCGTTAAAGGACGATAAGTTAAAATCGCTATTCCCCCCGTCGTTTCTACCGCCGCCGAAGAAATTTCTTATCGTCTCTCCACTCAATTGCTCTCGCTCGACGTACTCCATCCCCTGCGACGTGACGTTTTTAATCAAGTTTCTAAGCTTAAGGCTACGAGAGAGTTTGCCTAGGGGCAAGAGTGAGAGAGAAAGCGAGAAATAGAGGGAGAGTGAGGGAGAGGGAAAAAGCAAGAGCGAGCGGGAGGAAGAGAGAGAAAACTTTTAATTTTAATATTACCTGTTCAACGTTTCTCTTTGTGAATTTTTAAATGTACGAGCACGAGAGCCACGGGTAACTCGGTCTCATTTCTCAACTTCAAAACCTATCTCTCAGCCCGCCCTGTCGTCCCGCCGCACCCTCACCGCCGCCACGGCTCCGCTACGTAAAGTTTCTCCGCTGTGTGTGCNCTTGTTTTCCCCCGTCCCCCCTTTCTCCCCCCCCCCCTCCCTCTGTCTCCCCGCCGGTGGTATTATACAACCGCCTATTCCTATGACCGTGTCTGTCTTTTCTGCAGCTCCTTCTCCCGTGGATTCTTACTTAGATCTTATATTCCTACTTTCGCGCCGAGTTCTACCGCAGTTCATCGCATTATCTTTCTCCCTCTCGGCGCCGTCGCCTCCGTCTTCGCGGTGTCTCCCTGTTTCACAAGCTCCCGATATTGTGCACCGCATCCTCGTTACAGCCATTCTCGGTGTTTCACTATCACTTCATCGATACTTCCTAGCGCGAGAATTACCGAGCTCCGGGGAGATAAATGTGTTTAACGCGCAACCGTACGTCATCTAATTTATTTAAGTCGCGGCTCGTTACGCCGCCTGTCTCTCGCCGGTTTCCTCTCTCTCTTCCCTCCTCTTCACCCCTCTCTGTCTCTCTCTTTCTCTCTCGGCAGCGCTGGTATTTGCCGATTAATTTGTTTTACGATCGTTGTCGCTTGTTATGTTTTACTACCTTCTCTCGTCCGTGATTTACGAGCCCGTGATTGACGCCATAATTATGTAACTATAATTGGTGTACGTAAACTTAAGACATCGGGATTAACTGAAATAATCTATCCGCCTTAGTTTCTATCGCTCTTAACGCTTCACCTAACCGGCACGCGAGTGGAAAACCCATTAATAGACTTCCGGGCGATAAAGTATTAGTGTTGTATTCAAGTCGCTTATTTCGAATGTGACGCAGTCCATTTTCCCGTCCACTTTCCCCACCGCGCTTCCTATCCCGCCTCGCGTCGCGCTGGCCGTCGTAAGCGATCAAATTATCATTTCCCCCCCTACCGGAATAAAGTCCTTACGTCACTTCCAGAGCGAGCTCACATCTCATGCGCGTATTTCTTATACATGCAGAGTGGCATCTGCCAATTTATTCCTTTTCTTTTTCCCGCTATTTATTTATCCCTCCCTTCTCGTCGACCGGAATCACCGTTGCAAATCTCTCCTCTCCGTCTCTTGTCGCCTCATCTCCGACTTTATTCCCCGAGAATTTGACTTCCTTCCTTCCGGCAAAGCCCATCTGTTCTGTAGCTCTCGATCCGTTAAGCTTGCCCGACGTCGCGCGCGCGAGCGGGCGAACACGAGGGAGAGATTTTCTCGCCCCGTGTACTTACTTGTTCCGTCTCATCATTCGCTTTCTATCCCCGCGGCGTCCCCGGTGCGCTACTTGCATCTCGTTGCGAGACCGACCTCGCCTCGATCGAGGATAAAGGGAAGAAGAACGGACTCCTCGACCCGTCGATTCGAACGGCAGAAGCTGAGTGAAAAATTCGCGACACGTAGCCCTTCTTATTAGCCACCATATTTCCCGTCTGCCTTCCGCATTCTCGCGGTACGCATTCCACCTCTCACTCTCCCCTCCTATCCCGCCGCTGTGACCCAGTTAACCCCGGGCGTTTGTACGGAGAATTATGCATGTCGAGATACGTAGCGAACGCGTGTAACGTAACATAAATAATGGCACGGGCCACAGGGCGAACTGAGAGGGGAGGTGGGAAGGGGCGCGAGGAGGTAAACGCGCAATCACGCCGCCGTTTCGTCGAAACCGGCTGTATAATTGATTTCACTCGAGCATCAGAGTCCGATAATATTACTCTCAATTAGTTTTGTTACACGCGAGCACACGGTGTTTATCATTATCATATGTTATAATTGCGAGATGAATTCTCGCGCTCATGCAAATCGCGCGAGTTACGTACGGTGTGCTTGCGTAATCGCGCGGAACGAAATTATCGTTTGCGAAAATCTGCGGATGAGGAGAGAGAGAGGGAGGGGGGAGGGGACGAAATGAAGAGAAGACCGACAGGAAGAGAGAGAGAGAGGGAGAGAGAGAAGGAGAAACGATGGTATTCGGGTTGCGAATTCTGAATATCTCCGCTTGCGCGGCGTCCTCCACGTGGAGTAAGACCACCCCGGTGGGCGGCTGGGTATTATCCGCGTTGTAATCCGCTTTATATCCTCATTGAAAAGACTTACGTAAAATCGTCCCGATTCAAAAAAGTTAGCGCCCGCAGACGCGTGAGAGCGCAGCTTGCAGCTCTTGCCGTCTGCCGGAGCTGTTGGAGGAGCGGGATTCCGCTTCTCTGCAAAGAAAGCTTCGTTTCGGATCGTTATTTGATTTCTGAACATCTCGAATATCCGATGCTTCAACGAGAGAGAGAGAGAGAGAAGAGGCAGGGGGAGCAAGTGTGTCGTATTGGAATCTATTTGACAAAGTGTGTCGCCAGGCTTGGATTTATGTCTCTTTGTAATAAAATAAACGTCTCCAGATGCCGTCGAGCGAAAATTGCCAACGTAAGTCCAATCCTCCGCATCTCTCCTTCTCCCTCCTTCTCTCTCTCTCTCTCTGTCTCTCTCTGTGTTACTCGGTTCAGTCTACGGAGTATTGTTTAGGGAATATGTGCATATACTACATACGCAATTAGGGGAGCACTTTCACACTTGACACTTTCTCGTATCATAAGCAATATTCCAGCAACTAAAAGTTACCGAAATCCAAATTTATAAAAGAGCTTTAAAGCTTGAAGTTCCTACTTTCGAGTAAAGAAGGGAAGGAGGAAAACACGAAAAATTTATTCTTTCGGTTTATGCTGATACCTGCTCAGGTTCAATATATTGTCAGTGTAAGTGTGAAAAAACAATTTTTTAACGTTCACTGAACGTTATTTTATTTTATTTTTACAGTTTTCTTTTATTTACCCTGAAATTAAGCAACTTCATCATTTTTCGTACGTTTTGCCCTATAAAATGATAGAGACCGCCATGAAAAAAATATCACAATTATCGGTTTTTTTCTGAATTCAATGTACTTGAAACTTCAAAAAATCGTAAATATAAAAATTTTATCGTTGCTTTACACAGTTTTTTGCGTCTGAGTGGAAAAGTGAAAAATTGCGGATTTTTACGATATTTTCACCTATTTATTTACAAATCGTGAAAGAGAAAATGAACAGTTACACCATTTGGTAGAGCAAACTTTAAGAATACAAGTTGCTGTACGATGATCTTTAACGTAATTATGAGCAACTAAATTCAAAGTGCCTATTTCTTCTTCAACGCTTGGTAATTTGGAAATGAGATATTGTAGAGAATTTTTCACATGGAAAATCTGAAAATTTTCTCAGTTTTTTCTTGCGCTCGTGATATGCCTAAAAGTAACGAGAACATTTCCCATTTTGCCCAGCTCGTCGTTTTCTGTATGTAAAAATTACCAAAATTAAAGGAACTAAAAAACTATGGAGGTTGTTCGAAAGTACAGACTTCAAGCTTTAAAATCATTTTCTAGATTTGGATTTCAATAACTTTTGACGAAGTTACAATTACGTGAGTTTTGCCTCTTTTTTTTTTAAAGAAATATTAAGTACTAATTGTTGTGCGTAGTGTACACACACACACATGCACAAGTATATACAGGGTGTTCCTTATAAATACCCATTTCCTTATAAATACTCATTTAGGACATATTTAGACCGTTTAGGACATATGTTTGTATAAACTATTTTATTTGAAATAAACCAAAGAACCGCCCCCTTTGAGTATGGTTGGCTACTTAAGAAACACCCTGAATATGTGCGTTATGCTCTTGCGAATCCGTTATCTCGCAATCGATAAATACACATATATATGCATCGCGAAAGCTGACGATGATGCTCACGTCGTGTCGTACATACAAAATAGACAGGGGACACGGCCGCGAAAGAGTGTTAAGAAACGCGCGGAAATATGAGTATTCGGCGCGGGGCTGATGTCGAGCGCGTGGGCGGCTTGATATTTTGAATTTCCAGAATTTTTGACACTTCGCGGTCTGCCGACAGCACTCAGCTGTCGAGCCATTGTTACATCGGAATTTGCTGACGGCATGCAGTCCGTGTCATAGATAGGTGTGCGTTGGATCGGTTTATGAAGTGGGAATTTGTTAATGTTATCATCCGTTCGACCAAGTCTCTCGCCATTGAAACTCGCGCGATGAAACGAACGGCCGAAGCGAAACGAAATTTTTTGTTTTCCGAATCAAGAAACCACATCGAAAACGACGGCCCGCGAGCCGCAGCAAAAAATCCGTTTAGTCGGCTCAAACAAAATTCTCGTTTGGACGGGCAAACAGATATTTTGGTTGTGAGAACCGAAATTTTATTGTCTGAGCCAAACTTTTTTCATTTTCGCTTCATAGAAAACTAAACTTTGATCCTCACAACTAAAACATTTGTTTGCCCAAATTCGAATGTGTTATTCGATATGTTATTATATAATAACACAAATGAAATATGTATATCCATGCAGGAATCGTATACGATCGGCCAATACAGGATACCGGCACCGGGCTGGTACCTAAAAGCGGATATGTTTCGATATTAGCCCAGTACTGCTTAGACAGCCCTTACAGAAAAGTATTACTGGCCGTGATAAATCGGTCAGTGATAAATTATTGTTTCTCAGTAGTTTTATTACTCGTACAAATAATAAATCTACCATTTATCGCTGACCAATTTATCACAGCCAGTAATACTTTCCTGTAAGGCAGCACACAATATTTATAATGTAATTCAGGTGTGAGGTAAATTATAATAAATATTGGATACTGCCGATTCACCACTGAAATGTGGATTTTACACGAATGTCTTAAATAGGAAAACAGGAAACGTCACTAAAACGTGAAGTCTAAATCGCTCAGTGATAAGAGCGATTGCTTGGCAAATCGAAGACCCGACTTCGATCCCAGCCGTGTCTATGTCGCCCCGACATTTTTTCTCTTATGAGAGAATATGAGATTAAAAGTGGATATCTCTAGGTACAAAGAAACAGCACTCCGGCCATAGTTCTGACTGTCCCTTCCACAATACGGTAATTTTTAGTACTGTTATACAGTACTGATTTTCGTTACTGTTATTGTGTTGATATTTGATACTGATTTACGGTGCTGATGTTTGGTATTGGCCCGATATTGGCCCGATATTGGCCCGATATTTCTACTATCTCAGTATTGAACCAGTACTGGAATTCAGTACTGTATACCATAAATCAGTGCTGAGCCAGTAGCTTGTCAATGGCAAATTCCTACTTGGATATATACGTTATATGATCATCGACGTGTTATTTTAGCTGATGCTTTTTTTACACATTTCTTTTGTTTCCATTTACACCGGGTGCTCTCCGTGCTTTAAATCACGTCATTTAACGATTGGACATGTTAAACCTGCAGTTTAACACGATTAAACGCTTTAACCCGGCGTAACTTAAAACGGCGGGAAACATGTAAAAAGAACCTCAGTCAAACGTGACATTTTTAAACGTTTACGCGCGAGTTAAAATAACACATTTGGATTTGCAGCGTAAAAGTAACACACACACTTGAATTTCCGAACAGAAATATCGTTCGAGTCGAATAAATGGATTTCTCAGCTGTGCCGAGGCGCCGACCGTGGCGGATAATGTCACATTGTGCGTTTATATGCGCGCGTTCTACATGCGCGCTCATTAGTAATAATTAATCGAAAATTGCCCACCGCGCTGGTTTGTTGAAACTCGATTAAAGGCGGAGGGGTTTCGTTTCGATTGATTTTTTTGTTCAACGCGGGAAACGCGTCGAACGATGGATATTCGATTTGTATACGGCGGAATAAAAGGAGAACAAAATACATATATATATATATATATACATATATATATATATATATATATATNAGAAAAAAATATATATATATATATATATATATATATATATATATATATATATATATATATATATATATATATTTCGCTCTCGCATCGGCTAAAAGCAAACGAAGTGTTTTTTCCCCGTTTTTCGCCCCTTTTCGCGTGTACACGCGCGCCCGCACGTTCGCGCTCGCGCCGACCGCGATCTCTCTCAGGCTCTTTCAGACATAAAACACACACAGCACGCGGATCCAAATAGAATTTTTGATGTCTCAAACGGTTTCAGGAGGCATTCGCGTATTACATTTTTCACCGGCCCGAATACATCTGTGTATAAATCACTCCGCTTCGATCGCGCGCGCAAATATAAACCGAGCCGCGTATTCGTTTAACCCGCGCTAGTCGCTGTTTACGACCGGGCAGAGCTCCCGTTGCAAATGAAGTATGATACGCGGCAAAAATATGGCGGAAATTGCGCGTTCGCTGAATTAATTTCCTCGAAACACACGCGAACGCACGTACGCACGCACACACACACACACACACACACCTATGCATACACAAACGCGCACGTCGAACGTTTGTAACGCAGCTAATCAGTGAAACAGAATGTTAATAACCTTTGTGCCGAGTAAAAGAGCGGAATAACGTTTGGTCGAGGGAGGGAGGTGGGGATGGCAGGAGGAGGGAACCGAAGCGGCGGCAGAGCGGTGGACACGGGAAAAAATCAAAAGTGCGCGCTCAACTCTCGCACTAACTTGACCAACTCGACACCGGGAATGGGGAAATAAAAAGCGACCGGCCACGCGGCAAATTCCAAGTGCGTTTATTTAAGGTTAAATCGCAAGGCTGGAACTCCCTCAAACGGGATGGGGGGGGAGAAATACGGGCGAGAGAGGGAGTAGCCGCGCCGGCGAGGAGCAGTAATTGGAACGTAGTTTGAGCCACTTTAATTACTATACGAGCGAATGTGGGGGGGACCGGGGAGAAAGAAGGGCGCCGAGGGTTTTTTGTCGTTGACTTTAAATAACTTTCATGCAAGCCTCGTTACGGCTCCTTCGTTCAGACGAATCGGGAAATCGCGGGAGCGTCGACGGACAGTGGGCGAAGTAGTGAGGGAAGAAGAAGAAGAAGAAATGCCGGTAACAAGAGAAGCGAAAGAAGCGCGGGTCGAACGTGGAGGAATAGCGGAGAATAGCGCTTAAACGGGCCGAGAGGGCGGCGAAGGGCAGAGCCAGAGAGCGAAAAGAGGAGAACGGACGGTGGGATCGCGGACGCAAACGAGACGTTTTATATCGCGGATATAAAATATCGCTGCTCTCGCGCACGCGATTGTACTTTCGGATTTATAACACTCCGCGCCCGGACGGGCGGACTCGACGGCCCGGCCAAACTTTCAGAGATCCTTTCTGCAGCGCTGACGCATGAGCGCGTTTATTTTGAAAGTGCCGTAAGTCCGGTTTGCCGGAGGGGGGGGAGGGGAGGGCGGCATTATGAGTTTCAGCGAAAACCCCCGGACATAAACTGATGCCCCCGCCCGTATCGATTTTGCCGAAAGTTCTCGAAACTAGATTCGCGCCGTTTTACAAACTGCGAAACGCACGATATACACGTAGGTATACACAGGTATACACAGTGCGAGCGGAGCCGAGAAGAGTGCAGAGAGAGGACTCTCGAGAGTTTTATCAGGGCAGTTTTTAATTCTGCGGAGAGAGAGAAAGAGAGAGAGAGAGAAATGCGGCGCGGACGCGCGATAACATATGCCGCGAACATGCAAAAAATATTTTTAATTAAACAACTTTAACGAGTAGGAGAGATAGCGAAGAGAGCGAGCGAGCGAGCTAGCGAGAGAAAGAGAGAGAAAGAGAGAGCTTTCCCCAATTATCGCGAGGAGAACGCGAATATCCGGCGACTGCTCGATTTACGAGTGTTCCGATTTACGCATCCGGTATCTGCACTTCAATCGAATTAATCCGACGGAGCTCTTCCACGTGCAGCTCGGAATATACGACGAGAGAACGAGAGAGAAAGAGTGAGAGAGGGGGGGGGGGGATCGACCTGTTAAGTATTAAACGTCGGGGCTGTTAAAGGGGATTAAGGTACGAGATTACAAAACGACGTTAAAAAGCAGACCGAGTCGCCGACCGACTCGGCCCGCGATCGAAATTAATTAATCGTCCGATTAATTAATCTTTTCTCCAGTTTCGCGAGAAAGGAGAACGCACGATTGTACACGCGAGGCACGCGCGCGCGCGGAAGAAAATTTAATTAGACTAACATCTCGCCGGTGTCTGCGGCCGACAGGTGATCAATTATGACAGTCCGCGGGGCGGGGTGTCGGTGATCACGGAGAAAGGCGAAGTAACGACCTCGTACCTTCTGATCCAGAAGGCTCAGCCGGCGGATAGCGGACAATACACCTGCCATCCGAGTAACGCTAATACAAAGACCGTCTTGGTTCACGTGCTTAACGGTATGTATGCAGCCCTTTAATCCGCCCCCTTTTGCCGCGGCGCATCTGCCCTTAGCGCTCATGAGCCGCGCCCGCGACTTTAACACACTCGACTCGCTAATCCCCGAGCGCGCCCAGACTGTCGCCTCGGCAAGACAAATATCAATTATAAATATTGGCTCCTTCGTGGATAGAGAGAATATGTAGTATTCGCGAGAGGGAGAGGAAGACGCACGATGTGTCGACCGGAGTATCTCGAATTGCAGTCGGAACATCTCGGATTTCTTACTGATTGGCTTAATTGCTTGCTTGGTCGAAAATTACGGAACTTAGAATTGCCAAATAAAAGGACCCTGTTAACTAAATGTTATTCTAAGTTGGGTGATGTGAATAATAATAAAATAATGGAAACTTTGATTTTTAAGTAACTCAAAAATATATATTTATAAATGTATGTATAGTAATAACGGTATTTTTTTTTCTTATGTAGTTCTCGAACTGCTGAATTTGATGACTTTTAACAAATTTTTAATTTGTCGGGAAAATATTAATATCAACATACGAAGTTACTAAACATTTAGTACCGTCAATTATTAATGTTGATCTTTGCGAGTGTTGTTTGTTTCATTCATGTTTTCCTGTTAATAAAACATGACAATGTTCTTATCTCTAATGATTTATATTTTGATTAACCCACGTCCGTGCTCTATACAATGAAATCTCTATAAGCACACTTTTGAGACCGAAATATAACTGTTTTTTTTTTCAATGTATATATTCTCCTATGTATAATATATAGATTTCCGCTCATTAAAAGTATTTTAATACTATAGAATATTATTATTGGAAATTGTAAGATTTACGCAAAAAAAATATTTAATAACACCGAGATCCGCTTTGACCGAATAAGACTTTCTCCATTTCTTAATTTACGTTGTTCACATATCGGTTGATTTTCATATTTTCATATTTAATATTGTCTATTTTATTATGGTTTTACATTTTCATTGATACATATCTACGTTATAATTTCGCACTCAACAATGTAAATGTTGTATAACACTGATGTATAACACTTCTATAATACTGTTACATAATATTTGTTATAGGATAAGGATCGTTGAGTACGAAATTATAACATAAATATAATGTAACTGATGCTCGATGTTGACTGCGTTTTTATGTATTGAATTGCTTCATATACTGATTTCAATACTTTCCCGACAAGTTAAAATTTTTTAAAGGTCGGAATCAGATTCGGCAGCTCGAAAACTACAAAAAAACATCTCATTTTTATTAGTCACTCCGGGAGCTAAAATCGGCTCATTTTACCTATCGTTTTTTCTCAATTTCACCACCAGAGACGTTCCTTGGCCCAACCATGTATAACCGAGATGAAAGGTCTTTTATTTTAAAGTGCATTACGAAAAGTGAAAATCTAGTTTCAGCCAATAATGTCAGAAAATCACCTTAATGGACTATGTATACTAAATGTATACAGAAAAAGTGTTCGTAAAAAGAAAAACAAAAAAAGTTAGAAGAAGTATCAAGAAAGTTTACTGAAAATCCGACTTTATAATATAAGTATGCCAATAAGTTTTGTGTGAAGATAAATTCTCCCTCTCCCCTGACTGAAATCCTGGCTCTATGCCCGTGACAATAACACATATAAATCACATGTATATTCTCAGAAGAATGCGCCTCGATATATTGCAAACACCCTTCGTAGATAGAGACATTCTGGTGACAAACCAGGCGTCATTTTTTATCAAAAAGTCGGAGATGTCCGGACTCGAAACTTGAGTGAAGGGCTTTAATGCCGACGGTATTAACATGTGCCGCCTCGCAGGGGAGCATCCGGCGGCGATGCAGCACGGCGGCCAACTGAGACTGGCCAATCTACCGTTTGTGATGATCTCCACGACGCTTTTGACCTTCCTCAATCACCCGTATTGAGTGTCCAGCTCCGGGACGAAGCAGCGGCGAAACGCCGATCACGCAGGTATTCGCTGTCGAATTCGTGGTCTCGCCAGGTGGATCCGGCCGGGTCATCCTCGGCCGAAGGATAGCGTGACGGTCCATCGTTGAAGGCCCTCCGGCGTTCGAAGCGAACGGACGACGTCCGAGGGAATTGATCGCGCGAGTTCGGAAGCCTTTCCGCGATATCCGCGTGTCGTTATGTTCATCGCTACTTTATACACCCTCATATCGCATTTTATTAAAATTTCTCTGTCGTGACAGTTTTTCAGCTTACGCTACATGTTATAAAAGAATTTTAACCGTTAATAAACGCGATATTGCTGTTGTTTAATTTTTTATTTTACAACCTATTACTTTGAATCGAATATCCTGTTTTATATTTTATTAAAAAAGCGCTTCTATCTTATGTATGATTATATTATACAACACTTCTATTTTTTTCTTTTTATGTCCACGCGCTATGTGTTTTTTCATATCACTTTTTATTAAAATTTCTTTGCCGTGACAATTTTTCGGCTTATGCTACATGTTATGAAAGCGTTTCTCTATTAATAAATGACATTTATTTCTGTTACTGTTATTTCATTTAGCTTTATTTAACTTTTTATTTAATATTATTATATTTAATTCAACTTTATTTAACATTATTATTATTATTATTTACGTTTCCCTATTAATAAATGACATTTATTTCTGTTACTACTGTTATTTCATTTAGCTTTATTTAACTTTCTATTTAATATTATTATATTTAATTCAACTTTATTATTTAACATTATTATTATTACTATTATTTAACTTTTGAGATTTACGGCCTTTTCAATCGGATATACGGCGAATTTTTATTATTTATAATAGTTCTATCCTGTTATTTTTATACTCACGCCTTATATTTTCTCGTAACACTTTATATAAAAATTTCTCCATTGTGATCATTTTTCAATATTGTACGCCATGGCGGATTTATATAGAAGCTAAAGAGAGAAACGCTGAAGCACCAGAGCTCCAACCAGGGGAAGGGGACTCCAGTCTTTCATTTACTTATAAATTATTCACTCCACTTTTTCATTTACTTGTAAACAGTTAAAGGGCCCCTGAAATAACATTAGCAACAGACCCCGAAAAGTCACCATCCGTCACTGTACCGCGTGTTACAAAAGGATTTTCCCATTAATGAACGATACTATTATTATTGTTATTTAATTTTCAGAATTCCCGAGCTTTCACTTTCAATCGAGCAATTTAATCGGTTTTTATTATACAGTAGTTATTATTGAGGTATCGCGCGATTTGAAAATCGCATTGCACACTCATCGACGAATTTCCCGCAGATTGAAGCTGCGGCCGACGTAGCGTGGACGATCGGAAGAGATACGAGCTCGCGGAAGTCCACACGGATAATGGCCGAAAGAAATCTTACCTCGGCCGGAGGAGAATCGTGACGGGTGTTGAAAAACGCGCGGACAAAAGCGAGGAGCACAGCAAGGGAGGAGGCCGAGGGGGGTAGAGGAGACGGTGGAGGAAACGACGAATGTCGGTAGTGACCGCGCGTGACGCCGGGGTGAGGCGCGAGGAAGGGACAGGTGTAAAAACGACAGACGGGGAGCGAATCCCGGTTAGTGCTGAAATATTGTAAATGCGCGAAGACTTTAGGGCGAAGACAGGGTAGCGACAAAAACCGAACATATATATATATATACATACACACACGCACACATACACATCACACACGCGCATGCACACCCGTATATTCGTGAGAATAACTCTCAACGTTCACCTGCGCATATATACATACATGCATATACACGCACATACACATACATGCATTCGAGCAGCAGGTATAAACGTTACATTTTTGCTTTATCACGGTTACGAGACAATACGTTGTGCTTGCCGAAGGATGTGTACGTGTTACTGTTGATAAGAAAATAAGTTGAGACTTTAACGGGTCCGTGTTAAAATCTATTATTGCGTTGCGAGAGAGAGGGAATACCTATTGGAGAATATACATATATAAATATATATATATATATATATATATACACACATTATATATATATATAAGATACGATGTGAAGCAAAAATGGGAGCACTCGACGAGCGAGACGCGATCGAGCGCCGCCGTCGAGGCTGATCGCGGCGGCAGTCATTCATGCGCGAACAATGCCAGAATTTTGAGGGACTGCCGTCAAGGGAGTGTCGACGGTACAGAAAGAAGGACGGATCCGACGTCGTTGTTTCGCTCGGCGACGAATCCGCCTCTCGGATGTAGCCGTCGATTTAGGCGTCGATTTATAACACGTTCCACGCCGGACCAGTTTTACGCGACTCTTCATCCCCTCCCCCCTCGCTCAACCGTGAGCCAAATTTCATCTGCCGAATGCCGACACGCGTTTCATGATGATGATTATCAAAATATCTCGCGACTCCGTTCCTTCTCGGAGCCACGTCGAACGGGGGCGGCCCACGCGCGGGGCGCGTTGATGGTCGAAAGCAACGCGCGGATGGAGTGTCGTTATTAGGCGAGCTACGTCGAATAAGAACGCGGCCGGAGCTCCATTCACCGGCCGTCGTCGACGGCATTGTCCGCCGGCGCTGCTTCATTTCACATCGGACGATTATTTGACAGCGTGAGATTTTCGCCAGCCGCTCTCGTACCCGACGTTGACACCGACACCGTTTGCTATTATTGTTGTTGCCGTAGAACATCCACGAGTGGGCGCGAGCGATGTGTGTAAATTACCGCACACAGGAAGTGTGGTTGTAATTATAATTTAATTTTAATCGCGATTGTGTGCGCGACTACAATGGGCGGGATCCAAATTATATCGGCGGGAAGATATTGTCCCCGTTGTTATTGTTGTTTCACGCGCGGCCTCTATTGTTGCGCATTCGTACGCGTGAAATATTGCCCCGCGTGTGCATAATTGCACGCCCGAGCGGACAAAGGAACAGACGACGACGGAGACGGAGCCCGGGACGGAGCCTAAGCGAGGGTTAACGAAGTAATTTCCGGAGAAAAACGGGACTCGATCGCTCCCACGAGTCTAATGGACAGTCTCTTGGAGGTCTTCCGCGTCCTCTTGTTCTCGAGATACGCTCGTACGTTCGAATCTCTCTCTCTCTCTCTCTTCCTCACCCTCATCCTCCGCCCGATCCTCGATTCAGTTCAACTCCAGCTGATAGTTAGTCGTGCCAATTTCACGCGCGAACCAGACCCATCACGATCGAGTGTCGACTGTACATCGGCGTGTGTATCGATCGTGTATACATCGCTCGAGACATCGCGCTCCGCCTCTGTTTTCCTTTTCTCGACTCGATCTATAATTTCACATGCGAACGACGTTGTATCCGGCGTTGTATAGGCGCATACAGATCTCTTCTGGGTTCTCTTCCGGTTCTCACCGACAGCTGCTTCTTTTCGCGAGAGAGCGAGAGAGAGAGAGAGAGAGAGAGAGAGAGAGACGAGTCCGTAGTGACGGGGCGGAAGGTCGGGTACGAGAATCAAAACTGAAATCCTATTCGGACCAGAGAACGAACGACTCGCTCCAAATATGTATATACGCGCGGGGGATCGCAGGCGTCGCGTTGCGCCGGAGGACAAACACGCGCCGCCCGCGACACTCCGAGCGTTCGTGTAAAGAGGTATACACAAATGTTCTTCTCTCAGTTGCATCCTACGATTTCTCGATACGTTACTCATAAATGTGCTTGATTGATACACGTAGTTGGGAGAAAAAAAAAAACAGAAAGAGAAGCATCCGAAGAAAAAAGTACCACAGACGAGATAATTTATAATATTAATAATAAAAGATTCTTTTCATACGAGGCACCGCTTGTATTTCACCTGTACAACGTTCCGCCGCGGCGCGTCCCGAAGAACAGCCTAAAGATGCCTAAAGAGGCATGTCTTTCAGACACGTGTTGTGTTCTCACGACGTCACGGTGCCGTGGTCGGTGTGTGTGTGCGCGCGTGGGTCTCCCTCACACAGTCACCAGCGGATCTCGGTCAGCCTCGGATACGCACACATCGACGCACTGCAAACTACGGCGCAATATCGGCGCGAACACCTTCAGGAAACCACGCTCGGAGTCTGAGTGATTCGTCAATATGACGTGGGCGCCGTGATGCACGGCGTCCAACACGTCGTGGTGCAACATTTCCCCGGTGAGATACAAATCGGCGGATATCCCCTTCAATACCGAGCCGCCGGAGCCGGCGCAGAGCGCTACGGTCTTCACGTAGCCGTCTGAAATGTAAAAACGCATCGTGCAAAGTAGAGGAATTGTGGTGTCAGGTCGACGCGAAAGATTGATTTTTTTCCTGTTTCGCGGAAAATTGCCGATCTTGGCGTTACAAGTGAAATAAGTAGGAAGACCTCGATGGATATTCGAAGATAAATGCCAAATCGAATGCCAAATCGGTTGGTCATAGTTGAGAGGAAAGCATAGTTTTCGGGGGATGTAATTTTAAAATATAACTTTCGGGGACAACAATATCCTTTCTTCCTCATACTACTAATTTATATAATTAAAATGTAGCTTGGCTCGAGCTACTGCTAAATAATATTATTTATTGTCATCTGTTTCAACTCATAATAGAAAAAGATTTCAAAAGGATGCAACTTATGATGCGAAATTTGTTGACCAGTGCAATCAGTCAAAAAGTTCGAATTTCCAACGTCAGAAAGTCCAACCACTCTCGCCTTCTCTTCCTTTTTCAATGAAAAACCGTTTGTTCATCGAGCATATGACCGTTGTCCGTAACTCCTCGTTAACATTCCAGCAGCGAGTCATTATTGCCAGCATTGTCGCTTGCATTGCACACCGTCCATTGAAAACCGAAACCGAACTTTTTGACCCGGTGTGTTAATATTCTCTCTCTCGAAACCGGAGAACCCCGTTGGCAATTTTATCCGACGTATACGGAGAGCGGATCTTTCGCGCATAATTCATCGATTTATCGCCCGATTAGTTCCAACGCGCGAGATTCGCGCTGCCTGATTTCTTTCACAGCCACGAAGTCGCCTCGCACTTTCACCGAAACTCACCGGCACCGCGCGCGCGCGCCAATCTCACGTGTTCCAGACCCGTGCGCTGCTTCACCCGGTTCACCGCCTCGTCGATGGGTATCCGGTTCTTCAAGGTGCACAGCCTCCCGATGCCGTAAGTCGCGTTACTCGCGTTCGGTTCGATCGGATCGCTGCCCTCGAGCTCTGAAAACGCAGAATCCTTACACGTGCTGCCATCCAGTCGTCGGAATAAAAAAATAGAGTGAAACAGTGACTGCTTCTTGGCAGAAAAAGTGACGAAAAGGTGACCTCTCAGACCAAAACGGTAGCCAAAAGTGGCATTTTTTTGTCAGATTCTGAGAATAACTGAGGTCATATAAGCAAAAGAATTATACTGATTTTTACCTTTCATGTTTATATTTGAATAACTTAACATATAGCGAGCTCTTTTTTATAGTACGGCTTGAAAGTTCATAACAAGGAAAGACTAAGAGCATAAATAATACAAATATGGTTTCTCGAGGCAGTTTTATTAAGATAGACGGCAAAAATATGTACAGGTTTGTCCCAAAGTTCACGAAAAATATTTTAATAATGAAATTTCTCGTAATATTCTACGGAAGACGAAAGTTCTAATACGGAAATATCGAGGGAATTTATCATTTTTGGCGCTTTTCGAACTTTTTCAAACTTTAACACAATATATCTTTGTAGTCAAGTCTCAAATTAAAATTCTGTCAGATTAAAGGCCGTTTGAAATTAATCGGGGAAAATAATTTTATTGTCCATTTGGTCGCCCGAAACTTGGTTCGCGATAAGCTCCACTTTTTCAATCGCTTGTAAAGTAGTACTTTTTTCTCTGCTGCTATTTTTCTCTCGAAAACTACTGATGCCTCGACACTTTCATATCTGAACTTTCATCTTGGAATGTTACGAAGAATTGACTATTAAAATATTTATGAACTTTGGAACATTCTGTGTAGAACGCCTATATTTCACAAATTTAACGGCAGCTCAAGAAAAAAAAGGATTACAGTGACCTATTTTAGACAATAGTGAATTTTTAAGTGACTTGTGAAGAGAATGTGACTTGAGTGACAACTGGATGGTAGCGTTGCAGACGTTAATGCGACTCATCGCGGCGGATTCTTACCGAAGGCTTCCGCCAGCCAGTCGTTCACGCCACCTCGTACCGAGTCGAAGCTGGTGTGCGGCGAGTACACGGCGATTTTGTTCTCCAGACATCTCGCCACTACTCGTTCCTGCGACGTAAATGAAAATCAGATCGCTCGATGAATTAAGCGACGAAGTCGCGAACGAGGAATCCCACGATTCAGAAGTAATGCGTTACTTGCCACGTCGATACCGCTCGCTACTAGTTACTTTTCTTTAGTAAAGACTTAACAATTGCCTGATACTTTTTCTCGTTGATAACATAATGTTGCTGCAATGGTAACACAATTATATCTTCTTTATTGGATAACGGTAATGAATATAATCGTTACTTTGCATTATTTGATTGGGTAGCCGAAAAACAATTAATTGAAAACTTTATTTATGTATTATAAAAAAGTGTTTAAAATTTAGTAAAAAAAGTAACACCTTCTTTTTCTTCAGAATGTGAATTCAGCCACTCTTAAAAACATATGTCCTCAACATCATTTTACGGAATTTTACATATTATGATGTTTTAATAACTTGATCATATGATTAATTAAGTAATACAGATTAGATCCGATTTGGTTATTGCCGAGGCAAATTCGTTTTCAAGAAAATACACTGCAATTCACTAACGAACAATTATGAGATGACGTGTGCACGCAGTGACAGCTGAACAACGACTGGAAAAAATAATAGAGGTTCCACAAACTCGATACGTTATAATAACCATAATTTGATACAACAATAACTCGATATCCTTCTATAAACCCCATTACAATTGTGATGATCAGATATTGTTTTTTTTTATATGCACAGAGAAAAAAGCTTTTTTTATTTAATATATATATTTAATTTGGATTTGTTTTATTAAAACAAGTCAATTTAATATCAAATATCATTTTGTTTGAATGAAAATATTGTTGTTTTACTCCAGTAAAGCACACTGTTTGATATAATGAACAATATTATTTGAAGCAAATATATTTGGTTGGCTTAATTTTAGTATACTACCTGCTTACCTCCGATTTTGATGAAATTTTACAGGTATGTTGTATTTATTAAATGTAGTCGAAGCTACTAATACGGAGTTACGGAATGCCTAGTTTCCGAGAAATTCAAATTTTAATTTAAATTATTTAAATTATTCGTCTTATTTAACATTTTTCAAAATTCAGTGTGAAAAAATAATTAAAATTCGAACAAAAATAATTATTTTCGAATATATTTTTGCTGAAATCTCTCAAAATTATTAATATATTAGAAAACTGAGTTAATATACCGAAACCTGGAAACTAGGCAACTTCATACTTGTGGCTTCGACTACGTTTATTTAGTCGACTACGCACCTGTAAAATTCAAAATCGGAGATGGGTAACTTACCGAAGTTTCACCTTTTAAGGTAATTTTGAAAGGAAAATAGTACTTATATATATGTACTAATATTTAATATACTAATAATTAATATACTAACATTTAATATATTAATAATTCAATATACAAATAATTAAATATACCAATACTTATATATATATATAGTTTCCAAATAAAAATATTTTCGGTCGTAAAGAGAGAACATAGTAACAATAACTTGATACGGCAACGTGACGAGTAAAACGTGTGAAAAATAACCCTCTCAGCACGGTACCTTCCAATACTGCGTGGTGATGGATTTCAACGGGGTGAAAATCAGCGGATGATACGTGACGATCAGGTCGGTGTTCAGTTGAACAGCCTCGTCCATCACGTCTTCGGTCAGATCGTTCGTCAATAAAACGCGCGACACGACCTTCGGCTGCGTCGGCTCGACCAGTAACCCGACATTATCCCAGGATGCGGCGAGCGATGTATTCGCGAACTTGCGTATGGCGTTCACGACCTCCTCCAGGGGCAGGCTGTCTTTATCGCCAGCTGTCTTGCTCATCGCGCGTGTCGCTTTGAGGTTTCTAACGTAGGAGTTGCTGCAGGATAAGCCCACGCCGTATAAGCGTCTCAACATTTACTCCTAAAACAGAGACGTGGCCACAGATAGCAATATGATCCACAATGTACATCGATTGATTTTTAGCAGTTTAAGACGACCGAAGAACACAAAGCGATATTTCGCACTTGAAATCGGTCCCTGTTAAAACTTTTCCGTTGAACTCTTAACACACCCGTGCGTTAATTTAACATATTTATGTTATCTCAACATTTCGTGTCGCGTCGATATCCAATAATAAGATGTAAATGTTAAAATAATACATTTTATATTTCACTGCCGATTAATTTCGAATTAATTTTCGACAGAATATTTGTGTTACCTTTTCACCTTGTGATAAATTAACACGAAAGTTTGTGTGCACCGTTTGGGACACGTGAGATATGTCAAATTTAACGCCAAATTATTTACCGTGTTGAGAAAATCGAGCTCAAAGCGCGGAATTACCGCGAAATCGGGAAAAATGAAACGGCGCCGCGAGACCTCGCGCGCTTTCTTCCCAGCAAAATTCAATTCCGCCGAAATCGTATCGTTGACGTCCGCTCGGACGTGAAAAGCGTCTTATCGGAAACATAATAGACGTGGCCGGAGGGAAGGATCGAGATGAAAACGGAAGAAATGCGGGGAGGAAAACATGAGGCGCATTCGTGTTTCGCAGAGGCGAGATTGCGTGTATGTACACTTTATTCGTTGTAAAGCCAAATCTTCACTAGACCGTCGTCGCCGGCCGACGCGAGTTGCCCGGGCACGGCCGGGTTCCACTGGACGCAGTTGACGTCCTGCGCGTGCGCGCTGTCCATCGAGCAGACCATCGTGAAGTTCGGCTGGTGCGGGTCGCAGTCGTCGTCCTCCTTGAACACCCGTATTACATCGTCGCCGCAGGCGGTCACCAGCAGGCCTGTCGTCTTGCACCAGTCGATGTCGTAGATGGTCCGCGTGTGATAGCCGGAGAGTGTGCACACGCACTTCCAGACCGGCTCGTTGTTCGGTGTGGTGATGCCGGTCTCGTTCCCCGGCTTGTACTCCCGCCAGATCTTCACCGTCTTGTCGTCGCTGCACGTGGCGATGCGCCCGCCGCTCTTGTCCCACGAGAGGCTCCACACCGTCGACGTGTGCGACGACAAGGTCGCCACGCACGTCCAGTCGTTGTCGGCCGCGTCCTCCTTGAATATCCGCGCCGTGTTGTCGTAACTGGCGGAGGCCAAGACTTCCTCGTGCGGGTGCCACCTCACCTAAAATCGTGAAAGCGAATCCTACTTAATCGTTTTCTTCTTCCGTAGACCGACTCGATCGGGTCAACTCTTAGCTTCCCTCGGTGAAATTTTTCACAATCAACGTGTATACGGGGTGAGGCAATAACCATTGAGCTTAGCAAGCGGGAAACATTCAATCAATCTTTATATTATATATTGATTTTACGTGGATTTTATCAACATTCTGACATGGTATTTCATAAATGTTTTGAAACTGTTATCTGATAATATGATATCCCTCAATATTGAAATCGTAGAAATATTATTTTTCATGCTTGGGTCAAATATTGTTCACAATGACGTTGTATACAATATTAAGGCCTTTTCGTTCTCTGGTTAACTCGTGGTTAGACTTTAGACTTAAGCTGATAGTAATGTTGTGTTTTTCTTTTCATCATTATCATCGGGTTAAGCTTAAACCGTAAGTTTAACTAGAAAATGAAGAACCAAGCTTAAGAGCTACATACTTGAAAACGTTACACGTTATAAAATATCATTACAATAACGTTGTGTTAATGATTCGTTGCTTACTGGGGATATCTTCGAAGGGTGAAAGTAAGAGAATAATTTGTCTGGCAGAAATGTCGCCACTGGTCATCTTGAATACCTTCTGTAAATACAAACTTGCTTCATCTTCTCGTCTAGTTATTAAAAAAAGATTTTTTCTTTTTTTCAAAGATATTCAAGGTTAACGACGGTTATCATCTCACCCTGTATATTTGAACAACCTAAAGATGCCTTAAAGAGATAGATGCCTACTGATACATCGACACTTATTAAGCAAACAAACTTACCTTCTTCACGTCTTGAAGATGAGCATTGATAACAGCGGCGCACTCGTATTCGTCGTCATTTACCTCCCACACCCATACGGACTTGTCCCGGCTGCACGTAGCGAGCAGTTGGCCGCTGACCGACCAACTGACGCTTTTCACCTCGTTCTCGTGACCCTCTAACGTCGCGTTGCACTCGAACTGCCCGGACTTTTTGTCCCACACTGCGGTGGTCGCGTCGAAACTCGCGGATGCGATGTAATTACCACAGTGGGACCAGGTGAGCTCGCGTATGGTCCTGGAGTGCCCCTCCGTGAGGATCATTTTTGTAACCCAATTGGGCCCCTCCGGGCCCCATATTATGATAGTTTTGTCCTCGCCGCAAGACGCTAGATTAGTGCCCTTTGGATGCCAGCAAACGCTCCATACTCTACCCCTGTGCCTGCTCAGACCTTGCTTTAGTTCCAACACACCCATTGCCACCTGCAACAGTGCAACAATCTTTAATTCATCCCCTCGGCAAAGCCCAAAGTATCAAATCTACCTACTCTGAATATATCGATATTGACATACGATAATACAATATTTATGATTCATAAATAATGTATTACCGTAAATTAAAGTTTTTTTATAAATAGGTAACCATACAGGAAATTACTGTACATCTTGGCTTATTAATTAGATTGCTAATTGATATATAGATTTCTAAATTTCAAAAAATCAAGAGCTGATCTTATATTTTGGTGTTAAAATTTAAAAATGTACAGATTCCCCCAAGCCCTTAGATGTACAATCTAAACAAAGGGAGAAGTGGGCCAATAAGAACTAAAGCATGGATTTTATAGTGCCGTAAAAACTAACAGTGTCGAACGTAGGGGATAATGTTCTCAGAACTGTTTAATAGATATCAATAGTCATAATTTTCAAAATTATGTTAAGGAATTTAAAAACAGTGGTGTTGATAGGTATCGATTTCTGACAGCTTCAATTATTACAGACTGTATAAAGGCAGCTGACAAATAATTATCTCGTCTGCTGGCATCTCTAAAATAGCGTCTTGTGTTTTCCAGGAACTCAAGAAGTGGGTTCTTAAATGTCGCGTGTTAAACACCAGGTGGAAAAAACGCTTTGTCAGAGTTAGAAATTAAGTAATCTGCGACCTTTTATCGCGCAGAACTTTTTGTTTTGATCTCTTTTATTTTATATCTCATCACTTTTGTGTACAGTGTGTGAAATCAGTTTGCACGATAAGTGTGTGATGACAATGATTGTAAATTGTAGAGCTAGATCTCGTCGCGAAGACGATAATGATCAATTAACAACAAGAGATCGGAAAGTAGCGTTTCATTATTGGAGCTTCTATGTTTCCAATGTGTAGAAAATTTTGCAAACTCACCTCCGATGTTTCACGTTTCCAATAATGTCGGGAAATCAGCTTTCGGCAACCGAACGAAAGCTAAAATATAAACTCCCACTAATTATAATATGTAAATTTCAGACGATAATCTTCTTGATAACACAAGACGTAACATCAAGAATATTTATGAAACTGATAACAGCTCGTAGCGACGAAAGCTAAGTTTATAGGCCACCTCGTTTTGCTTGTACTTTCTGCACTTCTGCGCGCAAGGTGCAAACTCATTAAGGGCTTCTGCACATAGAAATCGTAAGTCCCGGTTTACAATAAGTATTTTAAGCCTTAAGAAATTGGCCAATCATAGTTAATTATTCTCTTTTCATTTGACTGTGATTGGTGAATTTCTTAAGGCTTAAAACTTAAAGCACCAATTGTAGACCAGGACTTATGAAGAAAGAAAGTGTATTTCCAATAAACTATTTGTATGATATATATACACAAATAAAGGAAAAATGTGGGAACATTTGAAGTTTCGCTTTAATTACCTGCAGAAATACAGTTAGATTTATAAGTATAGGCATATGTGTAAGAGCGTGTATGGTGTGTTGATACGTTGGGAATGTGTCCCCACTCCATGTCACGTGACCCGTTTAATTCGCCCAGTCCGGGTACAGCCGCAGATGGCGTGTGTCACCCGTTTTTCAAGAGGGGAGGGAGTAGGACTCTCTGACCGTTGGAGCCATTTAAATCTGTTTACTTCGGTTTGGTGGTGATCGGCGGCAGGTGTTCCGTCTCTTCTTTTTCTGCGAGTATAATTGTGGCTCGAATTCGCAATTAACATAGCTGGGAATATTGTTGATACATTACGTTGGTACAGACGAAAATGAAGAGAGGAAAACCAAGAAATGAGAGAGCTAAATCAACGAATAGAGAGAGGTAAACGTAAAACGAACTCATAGCCGGAAATTTTCCTTTGTTCTGCCACAGGCAATAGGCAGAATAATTTCGTTGATGTATTAATAATTGGAATACATGATATAATATTGAGTTATTTGTTAAATATTCAGGAAAAGTTTGCACCTCATCATATGTTGTAACAAACTAAGATTAACAATTTTAATATTAGACCATAAGGAGCTGATGCATGAATTTAACAGTGCAATGAAAGAAATAATGTGGTAATTAATCAGTGAACTACTCAAGTTTCATTTAATATTCTAAATTCTTAAGTCTTACATCAAATCTTCAATAGACTTCCATGTGCAATATAAGGGATAAGGTTAGACATGATGATGTCTGATCTTATTTTACTTTTATCCTCTGATTTCTAACGCTTGTCTGTACTCATTATCCCTTAAGCTGTACATGAATGTCTACTGAACCAAGTTTATCGTAAGACCAAAACATTTAGAATATTAAATGAAACGTGAATAATTTATTGATTAATTACTAAGTGGTTTCTTTTATTGCAGTATTAAATCTATTGGCTCCACATGACTGAATATTTTGAGCTTTTTTGGGAATTTCCTATTGTTAGTTTCAGAAGCAAAAGTATCCTGTAAAAGAAATATGAGAAGAAAACATAAAAAAATTTGAATTTTATTTTGTTTCATTTCATTGTATCTCATCATTTCATCATATATTAATATTAATAGCATTGATGTGTAACCTTTTTTTGAATATTTTTCTATTCTAAATATTTTTCTTTCTGAATATTTATCAATGGTTTAATTTTTTGTCAGCACAAATAAAGCTACCCAGACAATAAATATTGACACGGTCGTTGAGATCGCTAGGCTGCAGGAGCAATTGCGACTGCTGCAACTTGAAAACGATGTTCTCCGCCAACACATGTCAACGTCAAACAAACGTGATCATGCTAGCATATACATGCCACTCAGTGTTGAAACACAGGAGATACCACAAGCTAATGCTAAAGCAGTCACTTGTGGATGTAAGGGTAATTGCTCTACAAAGAGATGTGGTTGTGTCAAAGAAAATAATAAATGCACTGCATCATGTAAATGCAGCGCTGCAACATGTCAAAATCAGGTAATATTTGTTGTTTTCCATATTCTCATCATTTGGAGCAGTTTCAAGAGATTGTTTTATATTTTGCAGGAACTGAAAGATCAGAATGAAGAGCTAGATCAGGAAAACAAAGAAAATATCACTACGAATGGCATGGAGACTCCGAAAAAACGAGAGAAAGTGATACAAAGTGAAGTCGTAGTGAAAATGAAAACGAAGGGCAAGGATTTAGCAAGTGATAAGATCACAAATGATGTGAATGTAAAAATTAATAGTTTCCAAAAAGAATAATACACATAATTCTTCTTTTGTCTAGCATTTATTAACGTGCCGTTATTAACAATAACTTCTCTTTCTACACGTATATTAGGAACAATTTGATCCGATGAAACCGAAACATCAGTTATCACGAACACCACCAACGAAAAACAGAACATTTGTAAGTGAAGTGAGTTACTCCGATGACAAACTAAAGTCTGAATCACCGGAGTCATCTCAAATATTGGTTTCATCCTTCAACGTTAAAGGTATGTTCATTCTTTTCGATATTAAAAAAAACATTACTGTTTACCAGGTATTATTATTATTATCATCATTATCATCATTATCATCATCAATATTTTATATTTAGCAAATACCTCAGATATTGAGGCAGAAGTCGATTGGGAGCAACACAGGGCGCAACTGGTCCCTTGCAAAAAATGCAAAAGAACCTTCATGCCACATAGAATCCAGAAACACGAAGCCTGTTGTAAGAAGATCTAAGCACACAATATGCACGGATTTATTCGGTACGATCTCATCACGAACTTTTCCCGAAACAATCGATTAATAAGATATCATTAAATTAAGAAGATACTTTTCTTTACTTTAACTCAATCATACCTTTTTTTAGAGCAATTATCGTTACGTCTGCAAATAGTTTCTCTAATGTCCATTTTTTATATCTCCTGCGACACATTATATCTCTTTCTCGACGCGGATTGACATATACGTGTTAGCATAATGTGTGAAATCGTACGAAACTTTGTTAAATCTTAATCATTTTATATAGTTACTCATCTGATGTACATAAAATGGTGTTCGTAAAGTATAAGAGTTTTATTAAAATGACGAATAATATTACATGCTTCTGTGAGTATTATTGGCACATCATTTGAGAAATGAAAAATTGTGCCAAATCACAATATAGGACGCATAATGTGTTACAAACAGAAAACTATGCTAAACTTTCCCGAGGATGTATCATGCTTAAAGTTGAAATGAGAAAGCAGAAATGAAGAGTGATATTGAAATATTGATATCGTGATATTAAGATATAGCATCCATATATTTTTAAATAATGGATTATACATTTTTCTGTAATTGTGTATTGATATATTTTTTTATGTAAATAGGACTAAGTTTAATATACTCTAATAAAATGATACTTATCTATGATTATGACAATGATCTCTTTTTTTTTTCCTCTCATCGCGATCATTTCGCCGACGGATGAACAGTCCGCTGTCGTTTGA
Source organism: Dinoponera quadriceps (assembly GCF_001313825.1). Classification (NCBI taxonomy): domain Eukaryota; kingdom Metazoa; phylum Arthropoda; class Insecta; order Hymenoptera; family Formicidae; genus Dinoponera; species Dinoponera quadriceps. Next base: position 69,144 of record NW_014556868.1, on the reverse strand, counting down.
ATTTGGCTCTCTCAAGTCCGAATTCGCGTTTCCCCGCGAGAGGGAGACTGTTGTCGAAATCTGACCGGAGGTTCTTCCGTCATCTCTTTACTTTTGGTCGTCGGCGCATTGAGGCGTTAGCGAATTTACTTGTAATCATCGCCGAATAATTCTCGTTGGCGAGTGATCTTGCACGAAAGAAAAGCCACGAAATGGTGAGTTCCGGTCTACGATGGTATGAGATAATTGCGTCGGATAATTGATCATTGATAATTAATCATTCGCTCGTTCGGCTGTTTCGACATGAACGCTCCGGCTCGATTCCGGCTCGACAGAGAGGATTCGAGAACGACGCTTTACACGTTATTTTACTTCGTCCGCTTTCTGCTTTCGCTTTATGTTACGTTTTCGCGGAAAAGCGTGCTCGGCGAGAACCAATTCGATCGCGTTTCGGCGAGTCGATTTGTCGGCTTATTCATCTGATGTCCTAACCTTATAAGGAGACTCATTTCGCCGCTACCTAACTCACATGCACACATGCAAACTCAAATACGTGTCAGAAATATCGTCGATTTTAAATCGTCTTCTTCGGGAATTTCGTTAGAATTATTCTCAGGATTTTTTCAAGATTGTAATCTTACTTCGACTCGTTCGGATACTTGCGTTTGCGTAAAAAAAAATAGCGCACGTTGCAAACTTAAAGATACAGAAGGATGTTGTTTTCTCCGGGATTTTCACGCACTTGTGACGTGAAATTTAACATGTTCCTCATTGTAGTTTCTTTACTGTCCGTTCCGTACAGCAACCTCAAATAATTCTTCTGAAAGAAGGCACGGACGCTTCCCAGGGGAAGCAACAGCTGATATCCAACATAAACGCATGTCAGGTTGTTGTGGACGCTGTTAAGACCACCTTGGGTCCTCGCGGCATGGACAAGCTGATAGTCGACCAAAATGGCAAAAGCACTATTTCGAATGACGGCGCCACCATCTTGAAACTGCTGGATATCATTCATCCGGCAGCAAAGATCTTGGTGGACATCGCTAAGTCACAAGATGTGGAGGTAAAAGCTACATTCTTTTGCCCACCATTATTTTCTAAACGATTGTATTATTTTCTATAACTGATATAACAAAAATACGTGATAATAATTACCACATACAATGATACTCATTAAAATGACGAATAATATTACACGCTTCTGCGAGTATTATTAGCACATTCGAGTCATAGCACATCATTCGAGAAATGAAAAATTGTGCCAAATCACAATATAGGACGCATATTCATATTGGCTTCGGCGTTATCCGAATATCTTACGATATAAATTACATATATTAGATGCATTAAATCAAATTACGTTAAAAGCATTAAAGGAATACGAGCGAAAAGATTTACGTACATGAATTAAAAGCGACACGATGAGAGAAGTCAGGAAGCGGAGGGGCTTCTAGAAAGAAGTATCCTTTTGGTATCACGCAGAAGGATCTGGTATCTGACTGTTCAACAGGTGGGAGATGGCACGACCAGCGTCGTCCTGCTGGCGGGGGAGTTTCTGAAGCAGATGAAGCCGTTCATAGAGGAGGGGGTGCACCCGCGAATAATCATCAAGGCGCTGCGCCGCGCGCTACGGTTAGCCGTGGACAAGATAAACGAGCTGAGCGTGAAGATCGACAAGAGCGATCTCAGCAAGCACATCAATCTCCTGGAGGAGTGCGCGGCCACGTCGATGAGCTCGAAGCTGATACACCAGCAGAAGAAACACTTCAGCAGCCTGGTCGTCAAAGCCGTCCTGATGTTGGACGACTTGCTGCCGCTCAACATGATCGGCATTAAGAAGGTAACAATTATAACTTCCCCAAGGCAATCCTGAACTTCCCGAGGCAACTTCGAGGCAATTCTAAGCTTTTTAAGACGATCCTAAGCTTCCTGATGCAACTCTACATTTTTCTTGATTGCAAACATCCGCAAAGCAAATCTCAGTCGTCGAAGCTCCGAGTTGAATCTCGAGAAGCTTTTCGAATTGCTTCGAGGAACTCGGAATTGCCCCGGGAAGCTAATCATTACTTGAAGAAGTGTTTCTAACTTGGCGCAAACCACGCGCCCCCTCCAGGTCTCCGGCGGCGCGTTGGAGGACTCCGAACTGATCCAAGGGGTCGCCTTCAAGAAGACCTTCTCCTACGCCGGCTTCGAGATGCAGCCGAAGAAGTACCTGTCGTGCAAGATCGCGCTGCTGAACATCGAGCTGGAGCTGAAGGCCGAGCGGGACAACGCGGAGGTGCGCGTCGACAACGTCGCGGAGTACCAGCGGATCGTCGACGCCGAGTGGCAGATACTCTACAACAAGCTCGATCAGATTCACAAGAGCGGTGCGAAGGTCGTGCTGTCGAAGCTGCCGATCGGCGACGTCGCGACGCAGTACTTCGCCGACCGGGACATGTTCTGCGCCGGCAGGGTGCCCGAGGAGGACCTGAAGAGGACGATGAAGGCGTGCGGCGGCGCGATCCTCTCGACGGTGCACGACATCAAGGAGTCCGACCTCGGCCAGTGCGAGACCTTCGAGGAGAAGCAGATCGGCGGCGAGAGGTGATTATAAGCGGTTCGCTCTCGACAGCAACGATCGATCTCGAGGAATCACCTCGTGAACTTGTACGTTTCCCCGGGAGATCGGATCGATCGTCGATGACGAATATATTCGGCTGGTTAACCGGTCGGTCTCCCCCCCAGGTTCAACATATTCTGCGAGTGCTCGCGAGCGAAGACGTGCACGTTTATCTTACGCGGCGGCGCCGAGCAGTTCCTCGAGGAAACCGAGAGGTCGCTCCACGACGCGATCATGGTCGTCAGGCGCATGGTGAAGAACGACGCGGTGGTCGGCGGCGGCGGCGCGATCGAGATGGAGCTCTCCAAGACGCTGCGCGATTATTCCCGCACCATCGCGGGCAAGGAGCAGCTCCTCATTGGCGCGATCGCGCGGGCTCTCGAAATTATCCCGAGGTACGTTCAGAGAATCCGCCGGCCTTTTCTCCGAACGTGAAGAAAGTGAAAAGTCGAGTCGTTTTGAGCAAGCAATTCCAACGGGCAACCCGAAGCGATCCCAACCTCTTTGACGCAATTCTAAGCTTCCCGATGCAATCCTACGTTTTTTTCCTAAAGCGATCACAAAATTCCCGAAGCAATTCTAAGCGACTTGAAGCGCACTATTTTTTAACCCCGAGATATCGGAAAGTTTCCACGTATTTATATCAGAGGGAGACTCGAATTGTGTTAATTAATAATAATTTGACCGACGAGAAACGTTACCGTTTTCGCAGACAACTGTGCGACAACGCCGGCTTCGACGCGACGAATATCCTGAACAAGTTGCGCCAGAAGCACCACATGAGCATGCACTGGTTCGGCGTCGACATCAACTTGGAGGACATCGCTGACAACATGCAGGCCTGCGTCTGGGAGCCCGCCGTGGTGAAGATCAACGCGTTGACCGCCGCGACCGAGGCCGCGTGTCTCATATTGTCCGTCGACGAGACCATCAAGAACCCGAAGAGCAGCCAAGACGGGCCGCAGGCGCCGATGGGACGCGGCATGGGCAGACCCATGTAATGCCGAGCGGAATTGAGAGCAGGGTCGAGCGAACCAGGGTGAGGAACGAAATTTCGTATTCGTTAACGTACAGTAATTTCTCACCCGAACGAGAATTATTATTATTATTGTTATTTTTTGCATACAGGGGACAAAGCATCCCTCTTGTACATTATATAAATAAAACAAAAGAAAAGCATACCTGTACTTACGTAACTCAGTAACAAACTGTAAACGCAAGAAATTTTATCAAGTCATAAGTTGATACCGACGAGTGATTGAAAATTCGAGTGATGACGGAACCAGCCGTGAAAAAAAAAAAACAAGAACGATCGTTCGCGCCGATTAGAAATGCGAGTAGACCTTCGCTCGAATGCATCTCACGGATTCTCAGCTCTCCCGTCTTTCCGTGAGTATTGTCGATGAAAATGTTGCCTCGCCGTCCAATTGAAGCAACGACCGGCCGATGCGAATCGAGTCGTGCGGGAATGTCGAATAATGCGAGTAACGATCGGCGCGAGCGGACGAGTGAAGTTTTGCTCGATACGACGTTCCCGTGTGAGAAATTACTCGGACGATGCGCAAACCTCCGGCTCGCCGACCCTGCTCATCCGACGAAGCGGATTAACCGCGATATCGCATTTATGCGACACGCGACGGGAACGATGGGGAACGTGACATATGAGCGTACGAATATTTGCGACGTTTTATTTCATCCAGTTGTCAATCTCGAATGTATTAAAAATGAAAGAGCTTGTATTGTCGGGGACAAACCATTGTTTTCATGGGAAAAGTTCCGAAAATGTTCGCAACAATAATTCTATAGGCTTTGTGAAAAGATATAAAAAAGAAATCTCATTAATTGTGCACACAATTCTGCACACACACACACACACAAATATAAACGATATACACCCCACTGTCACGCAATAAAAAATACAACCGATGGAATAGCGAGGAAAGGGCTTCTTGCACGGAAATAAAAGGAAATTTTCAGACTTAGACGAGAACATAAAATGACACGTTTAAACGTATAAATGTCAAGTATACAAGGCTGTGGAGGCTGAAAATTGCGCGATAACAAATTATATATATATATTCTTACAACTGGCGCTTAATACTGTAGTTCGTCTACCTACGGCAGGTCTCTCTCAACGGCGTTTCTTCTTCGTCTCGGTAACTGAAATATACAACGATGAGGAGTCAGAAAACCGCAGGTTCAGGGTCGACGCCACAAATCATCGGATTGGCACGAAAGGTTCGTCTAACGAGAAATTCAAGGTCGCTGCGAAGTGTTGGCAGTTTTTGCGAATAAAAACAAACATCGACGAGCATTTCTTTTTTTTTCCCCAGACATTCGACGAAGCCTTCCTATTTCCTTCTTAGCACCCAAATCGACCATCTTCCCGCGAGTCTGAATTCAACAGAAAAAAAAAAAACCGACAGATCTTCGGTGCCAATCCGATGGGATTTGAAAAATCGTGGATGAAACTTCGCTTCGATGTTAAATCCCCGAAAGTGCTGCCTCACCTTTTCTCTCTTGCAGAATCTCCTTTCTCCTGTTCTGCAATTCGGTTGGCAGATTCTCGATCATACTCTCGATAAAATTATCCAAAACCAACGACCGGTTCATCGACATCACCGGTTTCCTGCAGACCGGACATTCTCTCCGCTTCCTGCACCACATGTTTATGCAATGGTGGCAGAACGTGTGCGTGCAGTTCAACGTGGTCGCCTTCACGAACAATTCCGAGCATATAATGCACGTCAGCTGTTCGTCCATAATGCCGCTCACTTTCTCGAAAACGCCTTCCTTGGTGTTCGTCTCTATGTTCTGACCGAACCCGGTCAGATCGATCGTGTCCAATACATGAAATTCCGAACCTTGATTCACATCTACGAGTTCCACGTATATACAGTTGTTCGACGGACTGACAGTAGACTCGGCTGCTGCGTTGGCTGGAAAGAAAAATTCGGGGGAGGAATCAGCAGCGCGTAAAAGCATATATTTCTCTTAAAACGAGTCGATTACTCTTGCGACGGATTTATCGTGTTTATTTACACACGCAACGATTGCGGCGAATAATTGATTATCCTGGGTTCGCCGGAAAAATGTGGGAACATTGGAAGATCCTCGAAAAACGAAGCAATTTACCGTGCAAAATCGCTTGCGAGGTTTTCGCCTTCGCCTCTTGTTCCTTCAAGGCTTTCTGCGTCTCCTTGAGTTTCTCCTCCAGCCTGTTCTTCTCGTTCAACAATTGAGCCTGAATAGTCTTCTCCGCGTTCACCTTGCTCTCCATCATGCTCCTCCATTCCGCCTGTTGCTGCTCCCTCCAGCTCTCCATCTGCTCCTTCATGTTCACCTCCACCATCTCCTTCTCCTGCTTGCTCATCTCCAGCGCCTCCTGCCACTTCTGCTTCTCCTCGTTTATCCTCAGCTCGAACTGCAGCCTCTCATTCTCCAGTTTCCACAGCAACTCGGTATACATGCTCTGCAGGTTTTGCTCTTGCGCATTGCCCGCCTCTATCTTGCCCTCCAACACCGTGATCTGCCTCATCAGGTTCTCCTTGTCGTCCATGGCGGCGACTTGTTGCATCATCAGCTCCTCCAGCTGCTGCCTCAACATTGCTTGCTCCTTGTGCTTGATCTCGAGCCTGTCCTTGAGTTCCTTCCTTTGACACTCCTGGCTCTCGGCGAAGGTCCTCTGTTTGGTGAGCATAGTGTCGAGGACCTTTTCATCCAAACGTGGCTTCTTGACACAGTGTCCTCTCCCAGCAAAACTAAACACGTATTTGTACATCTCGTTGCAACCGAACTGTACGATATCACCAGGATTGACTCTCTGGGCACCTCCCGGCTGAACGGCCACACCGTTGACGAACGTCGACGACGAACTGAAGTCCTTCACGGTCCAATCACCTTGACCCTCGCACCTGAACACGCAGTGCCGCCTGGATATCGTGACATCCAAGATGATCTCGTCGTTGTCCTTCGCCCGGCCGATCCTGAACTGTCGGAAGATACGAGGTCGCGTCTTAGATATTTACACGCATGTTTAAGTCGATGATCGAGCTACTTGGTGACACGGCTCTCACCTCGTTCTTGTCGATGTATATGAGCTCCTGCTGGTCGACCCTCGTGAGAAGCGGCTCGAGGATGCCCGGCTCCGCCTCGTTGGCCGTTGACCTCTTCGCACGTTCCATCGTGCTCACTCAGCAATCCCGCGGACGAGCGTGTCAACTGTGACACATCGGACACGACGAGCAAGTGGTTCGCGCGGTCTGCGCCTCCTCTTCGTAGCACGCGCGCAAAACGTAGAATCGAACGTTGAGGATTCGCGGACAATTTATCTCGTTCTTGCACAAGACACGGGGGAGAGAGAAAGAGAGACGGGGAGGGAGCGAGAAATCGACTCGTTGTCATCAAAATTCACGCGCAGAAAAACAAACACTATTTGAACTGGTAACGAGTAACAAATGAACGTCACAGGTCGAGCATTAACTGTAAACTCGAAAGCATGAGGCAACCTTGACCTGTCCCCGAAGTCACACGGAAGATGTCGCCACCGTCGCGACTTCACCGAGCAACGTTGTGTAATTTTTTCTCCAAGCGGAATTTTTTTATCATTCATTTCCTATTCTTTCGGAAGGAAAGCGATCGCGTTCTGGCTTGGAAACGTTTCGTAGCTCTTGCTTTGTCCATCTAAGCGCCCGGGAGCAGATTACGTGATTGTTAATTCAAATGACGTCGAGATTTTCTTAGATTTTTGGAACACAGCGATACCGTAAATCCCTCTATGAAAGGTGGGTACATCAAGTGTTTCCGTGGTGTAGTGGTTATCACATCCGCCTAACACGCGGAAGGTCCCCGGTTCGATCCCGGGCGGAAACACACGTTTATTTTTTGACTTTTTTTTTCGTCATCGGAAGGTACCATTTCTTATTGCACATTGCGAATATGAGATCGTCGTGCGACTGCCAGCGTTGATAATTCCGAGCATGGTCGCTTTCGCTCTAAAATAAATCTGCAATAATTGTATTCGCTTGAATGCTCTTTGTTCAAATATAAAGGGCAGAAAGTAAATATTTTTGAGTATCTTATATTTATCACAACAGAGAATTTCTCTCGATATTTATTACATGATTTATTATCAGAACTTATTATACGTTGTTTTGTTTAGGAAGAAGGATAGAGAGAAGACACTTTAGTATCTTATATTTATTACAACAGAATTTTTCGTACACTGATATAATCGAAGAATGGGCTAAAACTTGACATCGTCTACACGTGGGGACGCATATCGGGTTTCGTACGGCTTCTCCAGAGGACGTTCTAAGACGTCATAAAAACGTCTATTAAGATAATATCTAAACATCTTAGAGACGATAAAACGTCTAAACGACGTTCTTGAGACAATAAGACCGTCCGAGCGACGCTTTTGAGACATAATTTACACACATATTGTATGGGTCGTTTACAATTATTTATTTATAAATCACACCGACATTATATAATAGCGAGGAAGAAGAATAAGAAAGTAACGAAGATCGGCATTCTTATTCCATTATCCCGCGCTCACGCCAGACTCACGATGACGGGTGCCTCGTCGTCCGCGTCCTCGAGCAAATTCGAAAAGTCCCACAGAAATTTGGCAGTCAGTCGTTCCTGCAGGCGTTTCGCGTAAGACTTCAGCCGGCCGTCCACGTCGGCGTTCGACTCGATGTTACCGAACAGTTTGTACAATTTTTGGTACACGAAATTATTGCTCGCCACGATGTCGCAGAGTATCTCCTCCGGCACGTACGACAGCTCCACCTCCAAGGCCTGCAGGAATTCTATATAGACGGAACGGTACTGAGGAATCGCGCGATCCGCGTCGCAGATCAGCGTAACGAGTTTCTTCCATTGCTCGAACGCGTCCAAGCTCTGGCCGGCCAGGAAACAGATGAACGTCAGCTGCATCTCGCCGATGATCTCGACCGGCCTGAAAAAATGCGCCGGGGAAATCTTGGATATTTTCCGAGAATAACCAACATGCGTGTATCATACGTATTGTGATGTAAAATTATGACTATAAGTGGTATCTTCCGAAACTCACTCTCGCAATTTCCTCAGGGTGGCGCTCAGAGTGTAACTGGAGTCGAGGGAGTGCCGTGTGATCTCGCTGGGAGTCGCGTCGTCGGGGTAACGTTTGTCCGGTATCTCCGTGAGTCTGAGCTCAGTGCCGGGCTTCGGTTTCAGGTCCGGCAGCAGCTCCTCCTCCTTGTCCTCCGCCGTGAGCTTGCCGGACCTCCTTGGTCTCTTGGCCTCGGACTCGCCGCCGCGCGGCCTCGAAGCGTCGCTGCAGTGCTCCAATTCCAGAGCGGACCGCACGTAGCTGTCGAGGAATGTTTCGAGAACGCTTCGGTATTCGCATCGGAGTAAGTTATTAGCTTCCACTTACCCGCACAGCGGCGAGCATCTCTCCATGAGGGTCACGTTGATCTTGCTTGTTAATTCCGACCACTGTTTCCATATCTCGTATGGGTACGGTCCTAGATACCTGTCCAATTCCTTCAGGTTGTCCTTCAGCCTCCGAACAGTCTCCTCGGGTACGGCTGTCATTTGAAGATCTCGCGTGGAATTTTGTACGTCGAATAGCGCGAGTAAATTTGTATTTTCTTACATTCGGTGCTGATATCCTCCTCCTTGCTGTCCCATTTCTTCACTAGAAACTCGTATTTCTGGAAGTTGTGAAGGAAACCGACCCTAGGTGCCATCTCGCCGAATTCGTTCACGGCACTGTACGAAGCAGAAGTGAGCAGAAGTAACAGCGGATTGAGTACCAATCAGATATCGATTGGGTATTAATGCATGCGGAGAAACGTCTCTGTAAACCTGACGACCGGCTGTAAGAAGCTGGAGCTGTCGAGACCCAGGTTACCTGTAGTGTACGTAGTGAATCCCGGGAGGGATCATCTTGATGCCTTTAAAATTCCCTTCCGTGTTCCACGATTTTATGTCGATCCCGACGTCGGTGCCCACCGGCACATCCAATAAAACCAGCGTGGCGCCCTGAGTGAACAGGGTTTGCGCGACGTTCTGCTCCATCTCCATGGTGTATTTCAATTGTGTCTCTCTCTCATAACTGTGTCCGCAGTTTTGCGACTGATATAAACAAACGTTTCGTTTTCGATGTCGTGTTATTTTTTAATAATTAAGAATACGTGCAATGAAAGCATTAACTCTTACAGCCCCGTAACTTTAGAGTGAGCCTCCACTTCTTTGAATGCACAGTACCATGGCGAAAAATGTCCGAAATAAGTCCATTTACCTAAACTTCAGCAAGAAATCAACCACTTTGCATTATTATTGTAAATCATTCAGCGCTCGTTAATAATAGGCGTTAACAACAGGCTATTTATTATTGACAGGTAAAGGTTTTCTTCGACGACATCTTCGAGTGACATCTGTTGTCCATCGTGAGCACTCGAGACCTCGTCTCACCCGCCGTTGAGTACTCCCACTCGAAACTATAAGACGTCTGACTTGCTGTCGAGTCGTACTACGTCCTTGTTTTTTATTGAAAATAAAGATTGTACAAAAGCGTACAGGGTGCAGGAGACCAACCTGTTCGACTCATTATTGTACAATATTATCTTCTATCAGTAACTTAGCTTCTATAATTATCTATAATTATCTGTTGGGTAATTGGAGTGTAATGAATTTTGCTCCGATTAGTTAAAATCTAATCTCAATCCTAATCCGTAATCTGATGCGGGCATAAAGCCGTTTAGGATTGAGATTGGATTGAAACTCGACCAATCGGAGCAAAATTCACTAAACTTGAATATAGTGAACTTCGCTCTGATTGGTCAGATTCAGTTCAATCTCCAATGCGTAGTCTGATACGGGCTTAACGCCCGTCGTCCCGTCGGACAGGAAATCTTGGAGCTCGCCTAGGATAGTTTCCGCGCGTCGGACAAAATCCAACGAGGCGTCGACGGAATTCCTCGATTTATCGTTACACCCGAGTCCCCCGCGAGTCATTCACCATCTCAGCGAGTCTGCGAACAGGTGGGCCGGCAAGGACGGCGTTCCGCCGTCGCAAGGCTCTCCGAAAACGAGGAAACGATCACTCTCGTCCCCCTCCCCCGCCGTTCTCGTCCCTCCCACTAACGAGAGACCTGTTCGGGACGGTCAGTAGGTTGCAAGAAAGGAGCAACAGGCCGACACGCGGTTGGCTCGGCGCTGCGGTGAGGTGCGCAGTGACTTCTGTTCGCGACACAGCGCGCTCCATTGCGCAGACGCGGCGCAGTGGGAGAGAGAGAGGAGGACGGACCGAGCGCAGAGAGAAAGGGAAAGAGAGAGAGAGAGAGAGAGAAGTAGATAGCTAGCTAGATAGATAGAGAGAGAAAGAGATACCGTTTCCTCGCGTTCCCGGAGACGCGCGTGCACACGACGAGTGTCAACGCGACGCGACGGAACGCGCGACGGTGGAAACCCCGGCGTGGCATCGCGTACCAGAAGCGGGCAACCGGACGGACAGACGCACGTACGGACAGCGCGGCGAGGTCGGGCCGCGAATAATCCGAGAAGAATATAGCCGTGCGGCCGCCCCCTCTCCCCCTCCGTTCAAGCCAGCGCGTCGGGCTCGCGTTCGTTCGAGCGAGCGAGCGAACGCGACTTCCTCCGAGCGGTAGTAGTGCCTTCTGACGAGTCCGAGCCTCGCCATCGTCGTCGTCGTCGTGCAGTCGTTCCTCGCAAGAGCGCTCGCGATCGTCGCGTCCGCGTGTGTGCGCGAGCGGGCGCAGTGCCGTGATCGTCGGACGGTGGGTATTATTATCATCATTATCATCATCATCATCATCGTCATCATCATCACCATCCATCGTCGTCGTCACAGTGTCGTCGTCAGCGTAATCGTCATCGTCGACTCGGAGCGCTCGAAGAGAACGGAGCGACGAGAGTGTGTTCGCTCTCCCTTCCCTCTCTCTCGCCCCCGCCCTGGTCTCTTCGCTCCGACCGTGCTTTAATCTTCCCTCTCACTCTCTCTCTGCTCTTCTCGAATGTCCAGTGCGATCCCTCGGCCGACCACCCGGACTACGTCGTCGTCGTGGCTACATCGCCGACGTGCGTCGTCATCGCCGAAGAGGCCAACAGCAGCGCTGCTCCGGTGAACGCGCGCGCGAGGTGGGAGCTTCTCCGGAGGAGGATCGGGATAGAAAGAGAGGGAGCGAGAGAGAGAAGAATGAGCAGCGCGCTCGCTCGCTCTCCCTTCCTCCCGCCCTCCGTCTCTCTCTCTCTTTTTTCTCGGGTCGCGTTTCCTGCGCTCTCGCACGCGCTCGAGAGTCCACGCAGGTAGGGCGAGCCGCGCCGCCGATACCAGCCTGCCGGAGAGGTGGGATCGACTACGAGGAGAGCGAGTTTCGCAGTCGCGACCGGTGTTGGCCGCCCGTAACGCGCAGATCGGCGAGCGATCGGGAGTGAGACGAGGAGGAGGCAGCAGGGGGCAAGAGAGAGAGAGAGAGAGAGAGATAGAGGAGGACCATCGGTGTATCGCGGGGGGCGACGCTGCTAGTGTTGCCCGTAGCGGCGGCGGCGGTGGCGGCGGAGAGTTTGATCCCGGTGATTCGATTCTACCGCGGCGGAATAATGCGCAGGTGAAAACGGAGGAGGAGGAGGAGGTGGAGAAGAAGAAGAAGAAGAAGAGAAGAGAAGAGCACACCGGAGTCGCCGTCGTCGTGGGAACGTGAAGAGCGGCGGAGAAGACGCGGTAACAGGAGGACTCCTGCACGTCGGACGCGTGCGTGCTTACGTGGGTGCGCGAGGAGAGGAACTAACCGATAGAAAGACAGAGAGAGAGAGGAAAAAAGGAAGAACAGCGTGATAGGAAGTGAGAAACGGAGCAGCGACAGCAGCAGCAGGAGGAAGAACACAACGCAGAAAGTGCGACGAAGAAGAGGTGGAGGAGGAGGAGGAGAGGACGTGGAGGTGATATCGCCCGAGAAAAGAAAGACAAAGAGATAGAGAGTCCAAGCGGCCGAGGTGGAAGAGCGGCAGCGAGCGAGCGAGCTAGCTAGCTAACGTGCGCGAGTCAAAATGGCGCTGAACCAGGACGTGGACCAGTTGACCAAGAACCTCGTGGTCAGGATCGACCAGAATTCCGAGTCGGACCTGCAGGCGCTGTTCGACAGCGTGCTGAAGCCGGACTCGTCGCGGCCGCTGCAGGTGCCGCTGCGCATGCGCAAGCTGCCGGACTCCTTCTTCAACCCGCCGTCCACCGGCAGCAAGAGCCCGTCGATCTCGCACTCGCGCGAGAACTCCGCGGATTCCGCCTTCGGCACCGCCGCCGCCGCCGTCGCCGCGACACCGAGCAACCCCGGCGCCGGCGGCAGCGCGCCGAACAGCAGCGCGAACGGCAGCGGGGGCGGCGCAGGCG